>NC_133814.1:2065000-2365000 GCF_043250625.1 Sebastes fasciatus
TGAAATCAATATCTGAAGAATGAATGTAATCATTCTATGAATACCACCATATTACACCTACAGCCTACACAACTCAGTGGATCAGTGGACCCTGACCTGTATGACATGGAGGGGTCAAAGAAGCACCTGGCTCATTAAAACCAAAACCATATACACAAGAAAAGACCTGAGGGCTCACACACACACACACACACGCACGCACACACGCACACACACACACACACACACACACACACACACACACACACACACACACACACACACACACACACACACACACACACACACACACACACACACACACACACACACACACACACACACACCCTCCCAAAGCAGCCTAAGTAGAGCTTATCCCTTCTTGGAGTGCTCTGATCTGATCTGGCACCTCTCATCCCTGTTCACCCTATGGGTCAAACGCACACTCACACACACACTCACTCTTCATCAGGGCACTGTTTGGTTTCTTTGCCAGCGTGTGGATCAATGACAGGTGGAGAAGGTGCTGGGGGAGCAGGAGGTGCAGGCCTCTGATCAGGGTGTGGCTCTGGCAAGACTCCGTCACCCTACAGGGCCTCCAATCCAGCAGGACACAAGCAGGACATCAAGACTCTTCAAGGGAAACGTGGACAGTAATTAGGCCACTACATTACCTATTCATTCCAGATCTAGTTGAACAGAAACTTAAATTAAGTTACATTTAAAAAATAACTCACTATGTTTTTAACCCTCTGAAAAACTGTTAAAACCCCAAATTTTCAAAGGATACAGGATTCAGAACACATCACACGCATCAGGAACCGACGCACGGAGGCACCCTTTAGCAACAGTATGTGACGAACCGGGCTTTCAACTAACTCCAATGTAAACCCACCTACGGCGGTCGGAGCAAGTGATGTAGTAGTAATAGGGTTTGTGCTCGCGCAAGACACCGTGGCACGGGCCTCCGTAGATGGTGCGTGCACTACGAGCATGCACAGAGGCGTTTATGCTCAGCGCATTGTTCGTTGCAGTATGCTCCGAAACGCCAGGAGGCGTACAAACTAAATATTCTGTGGATAAGCAAGAAGTCAACGACGTACGTGCCGCCAAACATTGCATCTGTGTACTGTAATTATTACTGTCGCTGACCTCCAACTCAGAATTACTTCCTGTCTTTCGGTGCTTACCCCTCGCATCGCCACTCTTTCCATCAGACCTTTTTATAGCTTTTACAAAACGATTTCTCATATTCTTTAACGACCTGCAGCAAAATGCCTCTTCTTTCTCCAGAGTTTAATGTCATGTGACTGTCCCTGTGGTCATGTGACTGTCCCTGTGGGCTCTATATGAACAGTAGTAGAGATGTCTGTACAGGCCAACGAGCTTGGCCAGTCTTCACTCGAAGGCGTCCGTGTTGAAATGAAAGGCGCAGTATCGTGGCGTATTTGCAAAAATTCAGAAGTGCACGACAAACCACCGTGACAACTTGCGGAGCCTTCGTGCACCGCGCGAAAGCCTTGATGACGTAATTTTCTGCCGCTCGTACCTCGGGCAGGCATCAGTACGGCGAGCACAAACCTAGCTTGAGAGTCCATTCAGGCTGGAAGAGACGGGTGGTGGATGGGTCAAACAAACACAAGACTTTCAACCAGGAGACCACTGTTCATGTCCCGTGTGAAACTGAAAGTGACATTGACTTATTTTGTCACGTCACTCTTTAGTCACCTGACTCATCGGTATCGTCAGTCCCGTGAGTCAGGTGAGTCGCTAGTCAGTGAAGTTAACTTCAACCACGACCGTTTCCTAACCCTAGCTGATTAGTTGTGTTGCCTAAACCTAACTTCCTGTAAAAACTGAAGTTTATTAGCCTACACGCTACACAAATTATAAACATAACATTGTGGTGCATTTTTCATCCATCAGCCTCTGTTAGCTTTCACCAACTCACACATCGAAACTCTTATTTACAATATTGAGTATAAAAGCATTAACACTGATCTGATCTCATCTTAAAACAGGCAGTCCAAAACCAGTTTGTGCAAAACTATCCACCACCTTATTAAAACCCGGGGCTCTGACCAGACTGCTAGATTTATTTATTTATTTGACAGGGACAAAACATGTAGGCATCGTTACACTTAATTAAAGTGCAACTGATGCAATCTATGTAAATAGGACTTCTGGCCGTAGCCAATTTAGAGACCAGACCTTGTTCCTGCAATGCGAATAGCTAATTCTGCACTCTCAGCTAACAGGGAGGAGGTTTACTGGAATATTGAACATTTCCCACCCAATACCGGTTTATGGCACAAAAACAACTCTTTTTTTTCATTTATTGCGAAGAGACAAAAGAGGTGAAGAAAAAAACAAACAGTACATTGAGTAACATGACAGTAACAGTAACAGCATCAGAAATAATCTGGAGCTGGTCCTTTGATTTGGGGTGTGTGTGTGTGTGTGTGTGTGTGTGTGTGTGTGTGTGTGTGTGTGTGTGCATGTAGGTGTGAGTGCAGGAGGAAATTAGTGGTGGTAATGGGCCAGAGAGAGAAAGAGAGGGAAAAAATAATAATTAAATAAATAAATGAATAAAGATAGAGTAAAAAAAGGGGGGTATGGGCGGGAGGGAGAGAGCGAGGGAGAGAAGAAGAGACATTTTGGCAAAAAAATTTTTTTCCTGTCAGGGGGGTTGGTAAATGAGTACAGATCCAGAGTTATTGTAATGCCAGTAAACACAGTACTAATAGTTACAGATAAATAAATAAATAAATAAATGAATCAATAGAAAAAAAAAATAGAAAAAATACATTTAATAAAGGAAAAATAAATATAAATAAAAATAAAATTGAAATAGTCAGGATACATGTTGATGGCAGATGTATATAATGGACAATGAATGGACAGTGGAGTGGACAATTGTCGGGTTGATGGTAGGTGAATAAATATGAAGTAATATTAAATATAGTATGTCTGTTTTTTCTCGCTACTAAGAGAGACCCACATGTAGAAAAATAAAATAGCAAAAAATATTGAAAATTACAAACTCATAATCAAAATAAATATAAGAAAGAAATGTATATATATACTATATACATACAAAACATACAAGAACAAATCGTAATGTTGCTCTACTCATTAGCTCCCAGTCATTCTTGTTTGTTTTCTACCCATCATGTGAGCGTCTTACTGATGGCATCAGAAACATGATGATGTGTTCACAGAGCCATACTACGCTCTTTTTTTGTGTCTTATTGATAATAATAAAGATTACCAGCATTTTAAAGTCGGTCATTTCAAACTGGATTGATGTCATAATAAAAATACCGTGACACGTGCCACAATAGCAGATCAGTTTTAAAGGGTCAGTTCACCCAAATAACTAAATGTCCTCTCAATTTACTGTATCTGTGTGGTTTGGTGCTACTAGGGATAATATTGGTGAACTGACCCTTTAAGAGCACCAGAAAAACCACGTTGACGTGGCTTTTGTGGTGCTGAGAGAAGCAGGTCCTTATGTTTGAAATGAATGGTGAGATCAGCGGTCAGTGACTGTGGTTCATTAGTTTGTGTCTGTGATTGGCTTCCAGGTATAAGGCTCTCCACTGAGTGACTTATGGCTGTAATTTAGACCTGATTACATACACCATTACTTTAACTCTAATTAGACTGTCACTCAGAGGAGGTGTGAAAGATGCACACTAACTCCCTGGAAAAGATTCATAGATGCAGGGTTGATGACAAATATGTTCATTTTAAAGAAGATCCCAGCGCATGAATAGAGAAGAAGATGTATGACGTAGACTGGGATAGATGTAAAGCCATAGACGTCCAAAGCTTTATCAGAATCAACAGCAAACAAATTACGCAGTTTTAGAAATATACACATTTCTAAAAGCTCCTCATTCCATACATTGTGATGCAGCTGAGTGTATTAATCAGCTTCCCGTGGCCCTGTGTCGGATAATGAATCACTGCCCGGGCTCCGGCCCTGACCCCGGAGGTCACGCTTTTATAGACGACCACTTCATCACGGAGCAATCTGCTGGGCGACTGCAGACAAAAGACACACAACCTCACCTGATGACCTTGCCTGATGATCCACGGAGGGAGGTTGGAGAATAAAATAAACAGGAAATAATAAGAGAGATAGATTTATTATGTCTTATGTGTGAACATTTGGTCCTACTCCACTTCATAAATGTTTGTCATGTCATGGTGCAATAAAGGGAGACTTTAGGGTGACTTTAGGGTGGTAAGTGGTATTGAGTAAATGGGGCATGTAACGGTCTTATTTCAGGGTCAGTTTAGACTTTTTACTGAACTGATACTTTAGAGCGCTGGTTTTGGACATTTATCAGTGCAAGGTGGCCAAAGTTCACAGGCTTTGTTGACTTATTATTACCAGTAATAGCAGTATCAATATTGATTTATCTAATTGGTCACGGAATTTGCATTGAAAGCATTTCCAAAATATCAGAAAAATCATACTTATATAATTATTTAACAAACTATACAAGGGAATAGGGGTGTAAGAAAATATCAACATATTATGATGTGCGATATTATGATGTGCGATATTGTATCGATTCTCCAAAACACTATCCATTTTTAATCAACCTCTTTAAAATCCGACGATTTCTTTTGGAGGTTGTACAGGGCTCAGTTTTAAAGCTAGAGTGGAGACACTGGCATCACATGAAACTAGTAAACCTAAGGAATACTACATGTCATAGTAGCCTGTTGAGAAGGAGGCTAAATAAAACTCCAAAATTGCGCTAAATTTTGGCGAGGAAAAACTGGCACGGCCATTTTAAAGGGGTCCCTTGACCTCTGACCTCCAAATATGTGGATGTAAATGGTTCTATGGGTACCCACGAGTCTCCCCTTTACAGACATGCCCACTGTAAGCCCCATTTACTAGTGCCAATTGATGTTTATTGTTTGGATGATTTTATTTGCTGGAGTTCAGTGAGGAATATATTTCAGTTTAATGTTGGAGAGTATTGTGACTTTACATGGTGCAATTCATTCCTGTATATTTTGACCACTGTGAATTTGAGTTTCATCCTGCGGGCTTCCATACACATGTGACAAAGGGACAGGAAATTAATTTTATTGTGAAAGGTTCTGTTGTGTAAAATAAACGAGTGGACGGCGGAGCAACACGGTTGTTTTACCGTTGCCGCTGGCGTTGCTACCGGGCCGACTCAACACGTAAAACATTGTCATGTCGTCCTTGAAATGTGGTTATTGACAGAAAGTAAGTAAAGATAAAGATGAAGAACAATGAAGGCTAAATATTTTTTGCAGGCAGTATAAATGTGTTATTTTTTTTACCAATTCTAAAATGGTGTATTTTTGGTGTGTTCTTTATACTATGACAGTTTTCCTAAAATTAAATTAAAAAAATCTAAATATATCGCAATATATTGAATCGTTACCCCTGTATCATGATACGGATCGTATCGCCAGATTCTTGCCGATACACAGACCTACAAGGGAATAACACTTTATTTATCATACTGCGAATAGTTTGTCAGAAAACTGTGTATTCTTAGGACATATTCAGTTTTGATAAAACATTATTATTTTTACCTTTAAAGGGACTGTTTGTAAGAATCAGGAATGTCTTGTTAACAGCGACACCTGTGGACGTTAAGTCAACTAAAGTCAGCGTCCTGTCGCTCGCACTTGTGCTCACTCTACATAGACATGAACGAGCATCGCTCAAAACAGTGAGGTGACACACGTCAGCTAAAACCACAATATCACTCTATATTTCAGCTGCTTGGCAGTAATGTTAGCTGACCAGACAAAGGTCTCTCCATGAATCAATGCTGATCCTAGTGTTGGCTTTTCCTGCCTCAGCCTCCCGACCGCGGCCGGAGGGAACAGGGGAGACACCGGAGTTTTGGTCGGAGACGATAACTTTTCTCTCGTCACTTCACTTCACAAGACACGGGAAACCTCTGTTGGTCTGGAGGAGCTGCAGCAGTTATTTCTGCACAAACGTCCACTGTACATTCACTAGATATTCTCAGAGCTAAACTAACTCTTCTGCAGTGTGGAGTGTGCGCACATGCATGTGAGAGCGCGTTGTGTGAGTGAAGGCTGGCAGAGGAGCAGAGTACAGCAGAGACTCTGGTCCTGGAGACCAAAGATACAGTCTCCTCCGCGTCCTCCGACCGCGGCCAACACTGTTTAACAGACGGGCTTCACTAGATACAACCAAGAGGTTTTGGTGCTTCCATGTAGTTCATTTTGGAGTCTGAGTTTGAACAGCGTAGCCACACGCGAGCGCGCATGGGACACTGACCCACAATGATTTATACGTGTAAGAAGTTACAAACAGTCCCTTTAAGTAGGACATCATATTTACCAAACGGTTGAGGAGACCATCGTGATGTCATCGTGGTTTTAACGGAAGAAAAAAGAGTCGTCAACTGCATTTTCTTGATTTTCATGGGATTTGAACTCTCTTGGTTTACGAAGGAAATTTGTCCAGTCTGATGGCAACTGGTCAATAAAGTGTTAATGAGACAGGAAACACTGTATTGATAGAGAGGCTGATTAGAGTAGATTAGATTATATCTCCCTTTTTATTTAGCCTAGATGAAAATAAAATTGATTGGCATGCTAATTATATATCCTATCATATGTGGTGATTGGTTGTTTTCTGTCTCTATAGAGAAGAAGACACGACAGTCAAATAACACAGAGTTTTATCGTGTTGTTGAAAATGGACGGCAGAGCTCTTTAGTCTTATTGCAGGACAATGCAGTGGTTTTATGGCACGGGTCACATCTGCTGTGGGATAATGACAGGGGTAAGCCAAATGGAACATGAAGTATGTGCTTATTTGTGTGTGTGAGTGAATGTGTGTGTGTGTGTGTGTGTGTGTGTGTGCGAGTATGTGAGTGTGCTCATGCACGTGCGGTTGAAAGGGGGAACTAATGAGTCTCCTATGAGCTATTATCCGTACCTTAGCTCCGCACTCTGCAATAATAAAAGCCAACATTGCAGAGCTCCCTAACAGGAGGCTGCAACACAACACAACACAACACAACACACACGCCTCTGCTAATTCAAGTGATAAAGCATCCACTCATGACGTTTCAAACCTTCTTCTTGGATCAAAAACAGGAAATCAGCAGATTGTCTCTTTCATAATGTGTGTGTCATTATGAGAATTATATCATTTTAAATGTGTTTTTTGTTGTTAAAGCGGAAGGATAGGGACTCAAGAGGTGATATGATATGATTGTAACATTGTGAGACATTTCTGATGCATGATGTGGGTTCACACAGACTGTCCTCTGGGTCAGGATCAGCCGACTATTGGCAGCTGCACTGCAGTCTAATACCGCCTGACCTAAGCCAATTATGTGATCGGAGTGTGATAAACCCGGCACCGATGACCCACACTTGTTTTCCTAGAGATCCATTTATCATCCATTCATCACTGATCAAAGCATTTCTATACTAAAGTGTCTGTGTTTATTTCATTATATGTTTATTATATTTTTTTATTTTATTTATATGGCACAAAGCTGTAGAAGTTACAACACAATGGACTACAGAATATAAATCAATCAATCATAATAGATGAAAATGATAATGACACATATGAGGTATGGAGGATGAGCACCTTCTGCTCACTGGATCCATCCCATCCCAGAGAGAGAGAGAGAGAGGGAGGTAGGGAGAGAGAGAGAGAGAGAGAGAGAGAGAGAGGGAGGGAGAGAGAGAGAGAGATCCCTGGACGGTGAGTCCCCGTGAGATGAGATGAGTCGTGGTGGAGACTCAGAGTAATCCTGTGGTGGAGAGGAAAGAGAGAAAGATCCACGCACCGGTTCCTGCTCGGATATTTAGAGCTTTATCAAGTTGGATGTCACTCAAAAACTTGTTCTTATTCTCTGAGGCTGACTGGTTGGCTGGTTTGGCTTGGTTTGGGTTGGCTGGTTTGTGTTGGGTTGGATTGGGTTTTGGTTGTGTTGTATTGGGGGATCTCAGGACGCGCACCATGAAGGAGGAGGAGAGCGCAGCGCGCTGAGAGAGACTCTCCAGGAGTGTTACCGGCGGTAGACTATGAAGAGATGTGAGCTGAACTCGTGGTAGAATGGCACCTTATCTCACATGGATGTCTGAGGGATGGCAGCTTTTCACCACCACCTGCACCACCACCACCTCCAGCCCAGCGCAGACCTGCGGCGGCTCTTCCACCGGCTCACCATCGCGTCCTCTCTGAGCATCCTCTGCTTCTCCTTGGTCTATCTGCTCACCGGATGCTGTGAGTCGGAGCTGACAGAAAACTCTGACATCAAGCCACCCGCGCGCGAGTTCCTCGTGTCAGGATCAGGATGGCCTTACGAGAGAAACGGAACCGGCGTCGCCAAGGAAGTTACCGGCACCACCACCGCGGCTGGCGACGACGCGTCCGGCGGTCAGCCCGGGCTGGAGGCGAACAGCTCGGGCAGAGAATGGACGGCCAGCCGGAGGTTACCGCAGGCTCTCATCATCGGGGTTAAGAAGGGAGGCACCAGGGCTCTGCTGGAGTTCCTGCGGCTCCACCCGGACATCCGCGCCTTGGGCTCCGAGCCGCACTTCTTCGACCGGCATTACGCACGGGGACTGGACTGGTACAGGTAGGCACATATTACACACACATTACACACACATTATACACACATTACACACACATTACACAGGGAATCAGTCTCAGCATTCACTGTGTCCACATTATATTACTCTTTGTGTTTTCTTTCATTTTATTAACTTTATATGCATTTAAAGAAAAGTCTTGCTCAACCTAAAAAGAGATGACTGACTCTTGTCATTTAAAGCTGCAGTGGGTAGAAATGGAGCAAATATGATTAAAAAAAGTTATTTTTATAAAACGGTCACTGTATTCTTACATGAGACAGGTAATCTGAAAAAAAATCCTCTGGTGTCCTCCGGTGCTCCTAACGGCATCTGCAAGATTTCACAGACCGGAGGAAAACAAGCAGTAAGAGCTGATCTGGAGCCTTGGCGTCTCTGAGCAGCTGTCAATCACTTGCTAACTCTGATCAAAAGGTCAAACTAGGCAGCGCAGATCAAATATGAATCAATATTCTGTTACTGTAATGTCTATTTCTCTCCTCAAATTGTTTCAGAATCATCTTGTAGTGTACTGTTTAGCTGTAAAATGAGAAAGTTTGTGACCCGGCAGCCATGTTAAGATCTGTTGAGGAAATACCAAGCACCGCCCACCAGCCGGAGCACAGCCAATAGGAGCGCTCTCTCTCTCTGAAATAACCTGTGATTGGTCAAAGTCTCCCGTCACTTTCTAAAGCCCCTGAAAACAGAGCCATGAGGAGGTGCAGAAGTCTCTCAGAAACCTTGAATTACAACACTTTGCCCAATGATGCCAAAAAATGTCTGCCTACTGAAGCTTTTTTTCCCACTTGAGTCCTTCTTTCTGTGTGTTTGTGCAAGTAGGACGTTTTTTTTTTATATCATTACAATCTAAGTCAGAGAGCCCCCCGGAAGCCTCCAGCTTCCTCTTTGTTGTTTGCATACCCAAACATACCCACAGTTGTTCCACGGAGGTTTAGGTGACAGTCAAAGATACTCTGCCATCTGGTTATGCCAATCTGTGCGTGCGCCTGCAGTGCTCTCTGTGTGTGTTTGTGCATGAGTGTGTGTACAGTAGGGAGAGAGAGAGGGAGAGAAAGAGAGAGAGACCTTGCAGAATGAGTTGTCACAGAGCAGCAGAGTAATCATCTCTGGAGCCTGAGCCAGATGTTACTGTTGTCATGTGGCTTTGTTCTCAGCCTGTTCCATGAAAACTTGGAAGTATACTCAGAACACATGTGACACACTCATGAATGAGATTCAAGGAAAGCAGATTCAGACTGCTTGAAGATAATTTGGGAAGATAAAGAAAAAGGAAGCAGATCTCACATATCCGGCTTCATTGGCTTTTTCTAATTGTGCGTATATACTGTAAGTGCTTGAACCTATAGACCCACAAATGGCTCCAAATATGCCAGATTAAACATGCATCCAAATCTGGACTGTGTGGTGTGCCGTTAACCAGTTTACAGTATATTACTGGGACTCGATAATGGCGTTGGCTCAGCTCTGGGAGCCTCTTTGGCATGTCAGCAACAATTTAACCTATGACAGAGATAACGTGACAGGATGAAATCCCACCCTGGCTGGTGTTTTTAATGTGACCATGACAGAAAAACACACCACCATGTCAAAGCTGTGGGACGTAAACCACCACAATCCAAAGAGAATCCACTACAGCCTCTCTCCTGTCTGCCAGCATGTGCAGCATGTCTGCTGTGTGTGTGTGTGTGTGTGTGTGTGTGTGTGTGTGTGTGTCACACACCAGGTGATGTGAATGTGACACCAGATTGTCACGTCTTCGCCCGGGGCCAGATGGGACTCGCTGCACGTTGAGCCACTTGACATCACTGTCAGCTCTGTCAATTGACCTCTGACTCCAGGTCAGTCTACGCTGGGAGTTAATGATGTGTTCACACCACTTCATGACAAACAGCACACTCCCAGAGTACACCGGCTGACAAAGGAAACATGTCTTTGTTTTTTGGTTGCTCAAACAGAAAGAAATACAAAGAAGTTGCAAAATGACTTTCAAATTAAAATGCAGTCAGACAGCTTGTTGGCCGGATTACAAAACCACGGACCTTTTCTGGCAGCAGGGGGTACCGTTAAATTATCTTTACCATAATGAGCCTTTATTATTGTAATTTTACAAGAAATATTTTGCTTTGAACATATATATATATATTGTTAGAATAGAGTATTGTTAGAGAATTTTTTTTATTATTTTTTAAAAATGATAGAGAAAAGCTGAAGTACAGATAATAACTATTGTTATCACAAAAAGTACCGTCAATCTAAGACCATCTACATATAAAACACAAAAAGAAACATGTCATTTTATGTTGCAAAAGCCCAAATTTACATGAATTCTCGGAAGTTTTGCAAAAACGAAATCTGTAATTTTACAAGAAATATTTTATAATTCCATTAAAATAAATTAATTGTTAAGAGAGAGTCATAAACCTCTAAAAAACTGAATAATTGACAGCTTGTGTAGAGGGTTTAGCCAGATTACTAAACCACTTATATGGAGACAAAACTAAAAAGTGAGCACACCTGCAATGTTGATAATAATCCCTCCAAACAGACATCCTGGACAGAGTTGATGGAAGTATTTTGCTGCGTGACAGACCCACACATTAAAGAGATGGAAGGACAATTCTGTAATAAAGAAATTACATTTATATTGAGGGAATTATTAATCCTTGTTGTTACTCTAACCTCTTAAACCCTATAGGGTGCTGGAAGGTGTGGTTCTCCTAGACAAACATACCAAAAATAAATGAAGAATAGCTCCACAACTAGCAGGTCTATATGCATGATCTTGGTCTCTATGGATAGGTAAGACCTCAGAGAATTCATCCCCAGTGTCAGTAACATTGTGACTGTTACTATGCCTGAGTAAACTGTAATGAACCAAAGGAAAAATGTACATTTCATATCCTCGCCTAAAATGTTTTCTGTGGATAACACCGTTATAACAGTGATGCCATGCACAGAGCTGCCTCTGAATTCATTCAGAAACACCTTGACTACAACTGTGCCAAAGCAGATATAAATAACACAAAGCACATAGATTCTACAAAGGTTTTAGTCAGGATAGGACCAGGTGGACTCTCCATTTGGCCACTTGGATACCCAAAGTGTGCCAAATGGGTTTTCTACCTCTTGAAAGTGAATCTGGCTCTAAAATACTCCTGATATCCACTACAGGAGGCTATGTGCACACAGTGGAGCCTTTGGCCATGACATTTACCCTGTGCATCATCACATTCTACCATTGTGCACAGTATAAAATCAATAAAAAACAACTACATTGTATAATTTTGACTACAAATTGAGCAGTTTTATTATAATAATGCAATATGATCAAGTAGATAATATCAAATAAGATCAATAACAATGTAAATAAGATAACAAAAAAGAATCCAAAGTCAAGTATGTTCAATATAATGTTAAAATACAATTTCTCGTGCGTTGATTTTGTAACTAAAATATTGAAATCATTGGACTAAATAGACTTGGAATGTTGTTTTAGTCGAGTTAAGGCCTCGACTTTTAGAAACTATTCAGAAAAAAGACCACCACAGCATTTTATTGGAGTTTTTAAAGGCAGAGTTTTAACACACAGCTCAGCTGAACCTGGTACCGGGTCTGGCGGGTAGAAGAGGCTAAGTTATGTTATCAAGGATATTCATGAGGGGTATAATATCTATGATATAATATAATAGGGAGGTTAATTGCTACAACTTTTGAGTTTTTTAGTTTATTTCTCATTATCATAAAGTAGAATGTTTTTTGCACTATGCTGCTTTGTCAAGGCTAAATATGTGAAAAAATAAAGAAAAAGCAAAAACAAACACAATTTACCATGTTTTCCCCTTTTCTGTAAAGAGTGTTTGACCTACAAGCACAGCTGTGTTACACATTTCTTCACTGATTACCTTCCTACGGTACAAAGCCAGGTAACTGAAAAGTAGGCCTGCCTCCAGGTTGTAGCGGTCCATCAAGAGTCTCCCAAACTGTGAAACTGTTGACAATGGACATTTTGGGTATCAGTGCCTCCGTTTGTCTTCCAAATAAATTTAGCTAACCTCAGGTGTTGCGTACTTCCTGTGTGATCGCCTCGTATTTCTTGCCTGTGGACTTTTTAGTCCAGATTTTTAGCAGTTAACTTAATAAGTACGATGACAATATTACTGATATAAATTCTGGCCAAAATTTAAGTTTGTTCATTTTCTAAATGTTCCAATTGATGCCAATTGGATCCTATTATGTTGATTTTATTTTGAAAGGGTAACAGTGGAAATAGAACCTGTTAGTTAAGACGGGTGCTTTTCTTTTGAAAGGGAGATCCGGGTAAGAATTAAAGACAATAGGTGCACATGTCTGTCGTCGTGTCTTCCCAAAGAAGGAATGTTTGCTTATGTTTCATTTATTATTATAATTGATAATAAATTACGTTTCATAGTTTTTGCTTCGTTAAAAAGAGTTAAAGTGTGTGTGTAAGCTAGCAATGCTAGCATGTTGGCTCTACCTGCCTGGTGTGAATTCTGCGTTACAACTGCATTTTATCTGCGATTAAAGGTTTAAAAGAGGACTAATACGTTCATTTAAAGTTGAATAGGCTTATCTGTAGCACTCGATCAGAACTTGTCAGTTGTCTAAAGATAAAAATGGTAATATTTAGTTTGTTTTCTCCGTAGCTCTTCCAGTGTGTTCACAATGTTCAGTATGTTGTTTTTGGAGCAAATAAAGACAGACCATCACTCGGCCATGGATGCTACACCGAGGTTCTAATAAACCAGAATCATCTTTAGGGTGCACATTAGGGTCACTCAGCAGATGGAGGGTCAGCTGTAGTGTTACTCGTCAACATTACATTTCTGTGTAGATGTTTTTTCTCTCTCCCCTATCAACCCCTTTCATGGACAATCAAAGAGGATGACATATAGTGTAGCCTATCATTCTCGAAATCACTCCTCATCTCTCTTTGTGTAAAATTACATTTAGCTCCACCGGGGCAGTTGAGATTAGAGCCCCTGACAAAGATCCACTAATGGTGTTTGGAGCCGGAGATGGGATCTGGAACAACGCTGCGATGAGCCCTGAGATGGACTGGGAGTTTCCTCCTTACTGTGCTGTGTCTGGGATCGATAGCTCTATCTCCTCGCTCTGACCTTGGGTTGACTCCAGCATTAGAGCGGTTAGCGTTGGTCAGCTCGGCTTCTGTTACAATTAGCAGGAAGCTTTATTCTACATTGGCATAACCCCCCCCCCCCCACCGCATAGGCACACAGGGGTCATGTTACACACTCTCTCTGTAGCTCTGGAGGAATCCATTAAAATTGCTTAGCTGGAAATTCACATCTCACTCGTGATGGTTTGTTGCTGAAAGAGAGTATGACAGGTGGAAAAATAGGGGAGATAAAATAGAGGGTGAAGAGATGAAGCTCGGGTGGAGCTGGAGGTTAAAGAGTGAAGTCAGTGTTACCACAACCTCACACATCTCCTCTGACCTTTGCGTCAACCCGGGGGACCGTCATCAGAGCTGGACTCGTGTGTTGGTGTGTAAAAGGCTGACTTCTTCAGGGTTCGTCCTGCAGACAGCGGGGCAGCTTGTGTTTTGTACTTTACAGCGAGATTCATCGATAAATTATTGACTCTGTGTTACTGGCACAGCTTTAACCTGATAGGTTGCTTTGTCAGTGTTTGATGCTCATTTACAAGAAGTCTCATTTTATAAAAAAAATATTCATAGAGAACATCAAACAAAGCAGTCAAGAGCTTTATGTGTGTATTGATGGTCTTTCAACAAGTTCTCAACAAAGTTTATCATTCCACATGATACAACTGAATGACCATCTTAAGCAGCTTCTCATTAGCATCCAGGCACTCTGCGTGACCGTGAAAGTCTGCGTCTTTCACGGTCTCTACCGTTGTATCTGTGTAACTCAGCCGAGCCAACCAATAGTGACATCACAGGCTAGAGTCCTGCAATATGGCGGCGCTCTTGTCACGAAAGATAAAACAGAGCTTCTTTTTGCTTTTAAATGCTGACATTTGTCATGTTTGTTATATAATTAGAGTGGAAATCCCTTTTCTTGGTTGACTGTTTCATTCCCATCTTTAAGGCTGGCCCACAATAAAAGATTTTTAAAATCTTAACAGATGTGTAAAATGTGAGAGAGCCCACACATAACCACATGTTATGATAAATTGAACAGTTTTGTTCCTGTAGCGTGTGGAGAGCACCTATTAGACCAAAACAGCCACCACACACTAACAGGTTCATTCATCAACAACAAGAGTCCCGATTACAAAATACGTAAATCTTGCAAATCTCTGGCGATCAAATGTGACTTTAGTGTAAACAAACATGGCGGACGACGGGCAGGAAGAATTAGTGATGTTAGTTTTTACTTTGTTCTGAAAATGTACAGATGATGGATGGATGAAGTCATGGAGACACGTTAAATAAACACTTGTGTTGTCGCCACAAATCAACAAGTTGGTCCTCCATCTCTGAGCTCTATCTCACTACTACTTTATGCTTCACGTTTAGCATTAGCTCATGCATTAGCCACGGCCGCCATGACGGCGGTGGTTGTCCTTCCGCTTCAGTTATCTGGTTCCCAACTGGCTATCGTTCTTTCCCACGTGACTGCGTCATCGGCTGTCCTTGGGGGTTCCCAACACACAACAACAGGATATCCCATCGTAATGTTTAATATTTGCGATTTGAGGTCAGCGCGACCAGGATGGACTTCTGAGCTGATCGGGATGTAAAAAACACTCTTAACAGACCTCACACCACAGGAACATCTGGAAGGATAACCTTGAGAAACGTAAAAAAATCGTGGCTTTGCTGACGATTGTCAGGGGGGGAATCAGGCCCAAAATCGACTTGACTCTCGTGTAATGTGTAACTCGCTTAAGTAACTGGGGGGGCTGTGGCTCAGGGGGTAGACTACATCGGGTCGTCCTTTAATCACAAGGTTGGCGTTTTTTTTTCAACAGGGAATTATCTGTAGCCAATCAGATGTCTCCCTCCTTTTCAACCAATCACATGAGCGTGGGTATGATTTACGCTATGCACAGGGTGTCCACCAACACGGAAAGTAATGTTAGTCAGTTAGCTACATGGAACATGCTACACTTGAACCGATCAAACATGGACAGATACGTCTGTAAAGATCCCCAAAAGATCTTTGGTCACAGACTTATTGAAGTTTTCAGTCCAAAATGGCGGCAGCGCTAACGCACGCCATCTAGCGGCTGTTGTCAAAAAAGCACCAGAGTTTCACCTCTTTGCTTCTTTGCCCTGTGCATGACGTAAGATACCCTCGTGGGGACTCGCTCATGTGATTGGCTGAAAAGAAGGGAGACATTTGATCATCTCATTTTAACCCCTTTTTATACCGTTGGTTAGTTTAATGTACAGCAATTGATCATATTCTATAACATCATTTTTAATATGTTTGTACCACTGTCCTGTGAGAACCCCGCTTGTGTAAAAAGCAACTTTTCATGAGTTCAGACAAACAGCCATGTTTTCAGATTTGTGACGATGCGTTTTCCAGCTGATCCAAGAGGCTTTTTAAGGCGTTTCTTTAGGTTAAGAAGGAGGAGGATTTTCTAAACACATGAGGGAAAACTTCATTCTTCATCAACACATCTGGAGATAAAGGATTTTCACTGGACAGGAAGGGGATGAAAAATTGTTATCTGAAAAGTAACTAAAACTGTCGGATAAATTTAGATGAGCAAAAAGCTAAATATTTAAGACTACAATAGTTTTGAAGCATTTAGGCGTATTAGAAAGACATTAAATATCATTAGTTTTATTGACTCGTATTTGTTTGAGGAAGACCTACACCCACTGGAGCTTAGGTGTCCCATTTTACGGCAACTCACCCTATGTTCCATCTTTGAGGCCTCAGTTAGTTTAAATTAATTTGGAGACATCACGCCTCTCAGAGGACACACAATGATAAGAAGTGAGGGCCAAAATGACTCTTCTTTTCAGCGTCAGCTGCTCTGATGGAAAAGATTCATTTGCAATTCATATTGGACTTGTTAAGGGAGGCTTTTAAATTCATACCCATACATTGGTGGCTTTGTCCTGCCATTACACAGCACATGGTGCTACTTGTGTTTTTGTGTTCGTACAATGGATATAATTGCCATGCAAATCTCAGAAGAACGGCTGCCAAAACATTTGATGTTCAGCAGGATTCAGTGGGCGGGAATTAGTAGCAGACACAGAGAGGCCGAATTTCTGATGAATCAGATTTGTTGATCTATTTTTATATCTTTAGTACCTTTTGGCACTACGAAACGTCATGCTGAAGAGTGAGGTGATTAAAGCTATAAGAACAGACTGGCTGAGTTTGGTTTGGTGTGTGTGTGTGTGTGTGTGTGTGTGTGTGTGTGTGTGTAACTGGGGTTCAGGTGTGGTCTGTCCTGTCCCCGTACTGTACTGGAGGAGGTGATCACCATAAGGCCCAGACGGGTGGGGCGATCTGGCCCTCATTAAGACCCTCCCCTGGGGCCTTTTGGGACGGGGGGGTGGGGGGGTCTGGGGCCCCTCAATGATGGATGTCTCCTGGAAGTGGACAGGGCACAGCCACAGTCCCCCATACAGAGGAAATGGATGAGTGGTCCACCAATATCACACACAGTAACACACTCATGCATGCATAGGGACACACAAATACACACCCAATCTCATATCTGACTCATACACAAGCAGTCAGGTGTGTATGATGAACACAGTCAGTACTGTGCTCTTTGATTGGTTATTGTTTCCTTCCTTAGATCAGACATCAAAGATAAACAGACCAGATTTTACATCTTTGATCCAGCACACCCTCAAATCCCCTAATCTCTTCCTGCATTTCCGTGATGAACATTGCAATTGCTTCACATTTGTTAACTCACACACACACACGCACACACCCACGCACGCACGCACGCACGCACGCACGCACGCACGCACGCACGCACGCACGCACGCACGCACGCACGCACGCACACACACACACACACACACACACACACACACACACACACACACACACACACACACGACACAGCATACTACTGATGGGGCTCCAGGGAGTCCTGGCTCACCCAGTCTCCACCTGCCACTCTGGGTCCCAGCTGAGGCCCAGTCAGTGCTGCATTATCATTTTCAGTCCATCCCCTTACATTTGCACCAACACCTTCTCGCTTCATTCCCCCCATCATGCCGCTCTCATCCCCAACACACACAATCCCTACTGTTCCCCGGCTGTACACAATCCACACCCGCCTACACGTAAGCCCCCATAGGATCAATAGCCGGTGGCCTTGGCTGGCCCGAGGTTATTCACCAGGGAGGCGTGCTGAAATATTGGGGGAAATGGACGACAAAAGAGAGGTTCCTCAAAGGCAAACACAGGCTTATTATAAGCTGCTGGTTAATCCCCGTGTTCATCATACTGGATGTTTGATCTCACACTCGATAGTAAATGAGCAGTGTAAGGATGTTATGCTATAACGGGGCATTTCAATTGCTAATTAATTGAGCTATCTGTTCTTGAGGAGGATTTCCTCTGGAACACATGGTGTCGCCAGGCGGTTCTATTCACCTACCAGTGACCAGTTTAATACCCGAACCCTTCCCCGTTCCACTCCCACACTGTGCAGGCAACCCAAGCCAACCAGTAGGAGTCATTAGTGCGCTTACAAGGAGAGGATCTCTCACTGGCTTCCCACCAGTGAACACGGCCAATAAGTTCCGGGAGTCGGCCCCATGGATGTATAAAGACAACTGGATACAGCGTTGAAGGCGGGGGCACCGTTCATTCCTATGAGAGTTGCTCAGTGGAGCATGAAGACAAAATGACTCAACTTTTGAGTCGAAAAGTACCCGGATTTTCCGGCGATCTGCCGCATCCATTGGGCCCATAGAGAAGGCACAGTAGCATCCACTCGGTCAAATGGCTCCGTCACGGGGTCACAGCCGCCACGGTGTCGTCACGGCTTGCTAACTCCTCCTCCCAGCCCTCGCTCCAGCCTTGGTCTGGGTCTCATTCACATGAACGGAGGAAGGGAAATACTGTAACTCTGGATTCAGGCCTTTAAATAGGGGTTATTCAAGGGTTCGTACTGGGGAGTTGATTTACCTAAAAAAAAATGATCCGCTGAGTTACAGACGTCTCTTTCCCAATGTAAGTCTATGGGAAAAGTGTATTTGGGCCCAATGACATCACGTGACGGACACAGAAGTTGTTGTACCGCCGTTTGGCCAATATGGAAATTCATCGTCATCAACGCTCGGCGCTCTTCCGGCCACGTTAACCCTGCTACCCTGAGGTGTTCTCGTCAGAAAAACCACAAAATTATCTTTAGTTTTGAATATTTAAAATGAAATATATATTATACTGTTTGTGACAAGTGAGCATTATGGTTGGGCTGACAAATCAAGTGACTTTGTTGTGAGAAACAGTGATTTGTGTCGCGTCTCCCACCTACAATCAACACTGGTTACTTACATAACTTAATATTACATGGATTTATTCTGACCGTAACCATTATCTTTCCCTGACATCGACAAAATGGTTTCAGTCGCCTAAACTTGACCAAAGCTTAACCATAAACACAGCAGATCCTGACTTGTTTTTGTCATATAGATATTTATGAAAGACACTGACAGCCCATTTCGTTGTTTCAATGTGAGGACTTGTCGGCCACCCGCACATGTCAAACTCAGCTAACATGTAGTGGAAATGACCTTTGAGTTCACGTACAGTGTGTTACAGCAGGTCATGTGATAAAAAGAGAGATTCTTTCTGCCCTTATAAAAAAGTTGTATAATTAAAGTTTATTTTATGACGTAAACTTAAGCATAGTTCAAGTATATTCTCAAATATACTTTATGTAATAAGTACACTATTATCAATGTACTAGTAGTGTACTTGTTAGTGTATTACTTGTAAGAGTAGTACACTTTGAGTACTACTTTATTTATAATTTTTTCAACAAAGTTACACACATTCCAACAAAGATACAACCCTCCACCCTCCCCGGACACCCAAAAAGTAAACCAAATGGAGAAAATAACAACAAATAATTGAACAAAGAGATAAATTATAATTAAAACAGTAATAATAATAATAATAATAATAATTATTATTATTATAATAATAATAATTATAAATAGTAGTAAATAATAATTAGAAAATAAATGTAAATGTAGAAAAGATAGTAAATTAAACGTGTATGAAAACAAAGGGACTTGGTTTGTTGTTACAATTAGAACCACCAATAATCTATTAAAAATGTAAACATATAAACAGTATATTCACATGTGCATACAAAAACATTTACACACCCACATGTCTCAATATACACATTTAAACATAGACAGACACAGCTATGTATACATTGTACTATATGAACTATACTACAAGTGAACTTATAGGTATACTGTTAGTATACTGTAGCCCACTTTTTAGTTTATGAAAGTACACTTTAAAGTACACTCTCAGTAAACTACTAGTTTAATAGTTTTTACTGCAAGTGAGCTTGTAAGTTTTCTGCAAGTTAACTTATAGTACTTAGCCAAATATACTTTTCTGTATACTTTTCAGTATAATCCAAGTACACTTAGACTTTTCTGAATACCTGTCATAGAAGCCAAGTATACTTAAGTATAATTTTATTAAGTATATCTCTAAGTACATAAAAAGTGAACTGAAAGTATGCTCTTTTGTTTTAAGTCTAAAAGAAGCATACTAATAGCACACTTGAATAAACGTCTTTTTTGTAAGGGTGGAGCAAGCGTATGGAATCAGTCCTCAACAAACAAAGTAATCTTTAATACAAGCCATAGTCCAAGTTAGAAGGTAAAAAAACCTTTCTCACTGTTTTGTTGAACTCCAGATTTATTTTCTTTTGAGGGTTCTTGCATTTCTTAATGCATGCATCATGTGCTATTTCTACTAACATTATTTTATATAATATAGCAAAATTACAATTCCTTGGCTCCGCCCACTGATGATTAAGTCAGTTGTGTCTGATTCTGAAAAAAATGCTGCATAACTAAACCTAAAGTCTTCAGGGATGATGAAGTGGAGTTGATGTTACAGAAGTTACAGACGCCCGGGGATCACAGAGTTTTCTATGCCAAAGTAGGATAAGGACATATTTAGTTATTAGAAAAACTAACAGCTATTATCTGCCTGTCAATTAGTGTGTCTGCGCAAAGCTCACAGCAGAAGCATAAATATAATAGACCTTTTCTTCTGATGATGCTCTTAGGGGCAGCAATTAGCTCTTTGTGCTAAGGTAATGGCATGGGGGCTCTTGGCTCTCAGGCTATTTACAGACAGATTGCTAATGGAGGCGCGTTTGTATCCACTCCCATCATTCCTTCATCAGTCACCCGCCCCTTTCACTTCAAACACTCACACACACATTTACAGGCTCTGGTAAAAATCCACCACACCCCACCTCCCACTCCCTTTCTGTCTTCAGAGTGTTTGTCTGTGTGTCATTTGGGATTTTTTATATATATATATATTTTTTTATGTGAGTGTGTGTTAGATGGTGAGAGATGGCTCCATTGTGAGACCAGAAGCATGACAGCAAATGCTCAACTAATGAGTGAATAATGAGTGTATGTTTGTGTTTAGCATTGTGTGTGTGTGTGTATGTGTGCCCATGCGCCTCCTGCATGTGTGTGTGTGTAACAGACTGTGCGGCTCCTCCTGCTCAGGGTATTGGAGTTAAAAGGGAAGTCTTCAGGCTTAAGTGGCGGTAAGCGCTGCTTCACACCGATCAGATCAACTCAAATCACCGTGTGTGTGTGTGTGTGTGTGTCAGATTCATAAAAGTGGGGCCAGTTCGGGGGGGTGGATGTATTGACAAGAGGTCGTGTTGCAGGAGCATCTGAAACCTGAGTCGATAGCAGAGGACAGCCAGAGCATCCTGTCCTCACTGTCTCAGCCACGTGTCCCCTCTGGTCTCTTTTTGTTCGTCTTTCTTTTATTAACGTCTCATTTATAGCTCCTTGGGAACATTTTTTATTGACTCTCTTAGTTTTGTGATAGATCCCTAAAATAGGACACTACATAAAAAAACAAGGGCACCTCTGTGCTCACTGATGGGTTTTCATTATGAAAGAGGGAAAATAAACCGAGAAGACAAATTCCTCATTTAAGACGTGTTTTAAGATGTATGTATGTATGTTAGGGATGTGACGGTGAGGACATTTTCCCATCGGTTAATAAACTTGTGACAACACCGGTGTTACCGATTACACCGGACATTTTACGACGCTCAACATATGTAGCGCGCTTACTTCGATCTTTACCGTTGGATGGATGTGTCCGGTCCAGCTTTCGCTGAGAGGTTGTAGGTTTCCACCCGGAGCCGCTGCGCCGCGCACACCAGCTGTGACCCCGCCATCCTCCGCACGGCGATGGCCTCATTTACGTTATGGTTCCCTTATAGCGTTGGGTTTAAATCCGAAATATTGCCTAATAGATGCTCTTGCTTTTTCACTTTGACTCAAAATCCTCCGCCATCGTCTTGTCTGTCAACTCTCTCTCGTCCCGTGTGTGTAATCTGACTCCTGCTACTCTGAGCTGAGACTCCTTTCTCTGAGCAGACACTTTCACTTTGTGTTTGTAGCGTACGTCATGCGACTATGTGTTGATAACACGGCGCTGATACGCCAAAATGAACTTAATGGGGTATATTTCTATAAAGAAAAGCAAAAGCGGTGGGGGCGGTGGGCAAGAAATGTAATCGGTGTATGCCCGAATACCTTGTAACACCGGTAACACCGACTACCGAGGCAAGCCTAATGTATGTATGTATGTATGTATGTATGTATGTATGTATGTATGTATATATGTCTGTCCTTTGATTTTCTCGACAACCGTTCATCTGATCGACTTCATACTTGGCGGGGGTATTGCTAAGGACCCAAGGAAGTGCAGTGTCAAGTGCGAGCTCTTGAGATCTACGGGACATATTTATTAGTAGGGTATTATGTACACACTGTGTAGTGTACTGAGAGAGGACACCTATTGGCCTACTCCTCTTACACCTTTTAAAAATGGCTTTCTGGCAGAAAGCCATTTGGCTAGCTAACTATTGTTAAATTAATGCGTTTTACAGCTAAACCGTGCACTACAAGATGTTTTTGAGAACATCTGAGGAGAGAAATCAGCATTACAGTAACAGAATATTGATTCATATCTGATCAGCGCTGCCTAGTTTGACTGTTTGGTCGGAGTTTGTGAGTGATTGACAGCTGCTCATAGACGGCAGATAGATGGCAGACCTCAGATCAGCTGTTACTGCTTGTTTTCTTCCGGTCTGTGAAATCTTGCAGATGCCGTTAGGAGCACCGGAGGACACTGGAGGACACAGAGGAGCATGATTTTTTCAGATTATCTGTCTCATGCACTACTGTCAGGATATAGTGACCATGTTTTATGTTTTATAAAAATAACTTTTTTTAATCCTACTGCTGCTTTAAGTAGCAAGTTGGCCGGGTGTAAATAGAGGCTTTTTAAATCAGGTTAATTGTCCACTCTATTGTCTGAAGGCAATACACTATACGCAGAAAAAGAACTACACACAACAAACTATACAATCCAAAAAAGGTGAACACACAATCCCAAATCTCAGTAAATACACATGCAAAGCAAACATCACAATCAAATCAAGAATACAGCAACTAATACATATGCATGCAAAAACATCACAACCAAGAATATTCAATATTCGGCCGTGTAACAATAATGTAACATTGATTAATTAATGCATACTTCATGTCCAACAAATCTTTACAACCTAAGTGATTTTTACTGTATGGAAATGAATGTAAACTGCCTGGAACGGTGAGGATACCTCTAAATAGTTAAAATTGTACAGCATGCATTCTAAAATGCTCAGCAAAAATACAGTTAGCAGTTAAAGAGATAAAGAACACACTGGTATGGGCCTTTAAGATGAGATGCTGATTCAGAGCTGAGGCTGTGTGTGTGTGTTTGGTCAGCCAGTCAGGTGTGTGTGGCAGGTGTGTTCGCAGATGCCCCCGAGTCCCCAGCCGGTCCTTTGGGCCCTCTGGAGTCATTTATCTCTAAATGAGTCCCATCTGCTGGGCTTCTGGTGTGGAGTTAGAGGTGAGCAGAGCAGAGCAGAGCAGAGCGAGACACATTCAAGGGAAGACTCCTGTGTTTATGGAGCACAGCTGTCACCTGCCTGTGTGTCGGGGATCACTGGAGAACTGCTCGATGGATGGACACCGCTCAGTCTGTGTGAGAGTGTGTCAAAGTAACCGACAGTGATGAAGGCACCGTGGAGAGTAAGAGTAACTTCACTTTCAGGCAAATATATGCAAATGTAGGCGATGCATGCTGGACTTCTTGAACTTCTTTCCCTCTAAATCCCCTCATAAGTAGCTGTAACGTTTTAAAGCAGCAGTTTGACATTTTGGGAAATACACATACACACTTGGTGAGAGTTAGATAAGTAAATCAGCACCGCTCATCAGTCCATCAGCCTAAATATGGCCGAGAGCCAGGAAACGGTCAGCATAGCTTAGCAAAAAGACTAACTTATCTAAAGTTGGGGTGGGCAGATCGATACGAAAATATCCATACTACCAATACCTACGTCTCGTTTTGAAGATCAATTCTGGCGTTAGTAGGATCGATACAAAACAGGGATCAGTTTCTCTCTTCTACACCCATTTATATTTCATCAAAGAGTAGAACTGTCTGTGCAAACAATGATCTGTTGTACTGTTTGCTTCTCACTGCTGTTGTGATGTTGTGTTCATTCAAAGAACAAAGGCGTCGTGCACGCGTCGTGTGTGCGCCGTGCACGTGCAGCGGCGTGCACCCAGACTAGTTACTCCGACAGACACATGATGGCTGAAGAAAGAGGAGCATGTTTGGAGCTATTTCACAGCTGTCAGTGACGGTTGAGGGGAGTTTGTGCTTTTTTTGTTATAGTTATTAGTTATTTGCATTAAAGTTTTAAAACATTTTTCAACAAATAAATGTTTGCACTTTTTTTATTGAAAAAAAGTCTTTTGTGGATTACAACTAATAAAGTCCAATAAAAACTTCCATAGTTATACTGTGCTTCATTTTGTTCCAATTTCTCCATATTTTAGTATCTTAACTTGATAAATCCTTGCTTCTGCTTTTCTAGTTGAGTAATTTGTCTTGACAACATATTTTTCCTGTACTTTCAGAAGTATGATGCCCAAAGCCCTGGACGGTCAGATCGTTATGGAGAAGACGCCTCGTTACTTTGTCACTGTGGAAACTCCGGCACGAGTCCACGCTATGTCACAGGATGTGAAGCTGATTGTGGTGGTCCGTGACCCCGTGACCAGAGCCATATCTGACTACACACAGATCATCTCCAAGACCCCCGACATCCCTCCCTTTGAGAGCTTGGCCTTCAAGAACCGCACCACAGGTACCGATCCTGGTGATGTCCTGTGTCAGTACGACATAATCCATAGTACATCAAGACAAACCTGGGGTCTGACATTGGCTCGATCCTGGAGCTTTTTTATTTATCGCTCTGTTTTTTCCCTCTCAGTCTTTGATTTTTCTCTACTGTGCACGAGTTAGTGAAGGCAAAAACAAACAGTAAATCCCAAGTGAAGATTTACTGGCAAGCAGCATGAGACAAATCATCATTATTAGACAACAAGCTTTCGTCACAAACAGGCTCAGGGAATGTGACATGGACGGAGTCCAAGTCTGCAAGGTTATACTTAAAACATCCATCCATTATCTGTAAAGTTCCTGTAACTTTATCATTCTATGTGTTCTGTGGAGGCGTTGAAGCTGCTAAACTAAAAGACATCAGGCTCGTTCGAGATGAGTCAGGTCTGCGCAGAATCAATCACCGGCGATCAAATGCATGCCGGTTAGATTTGTGTCCGACTTGATCCTGACTTGATCTGATGTCATGAACACGTTGGCAACGATAACCTCACAAGATCGAGGCGGCCACAGTTTAAGAGCCAGGCAGTTGCTTTCCACCGACTGCAAAACCAAGGGCATTATGGGAAACGCCTGGATGTTGCCTGATCAAAGAGCTGATTGGCTCTTAGTTTTGACAACAAATGTGTTGTAGAAAGTCACAACTTTCTGTGTAATTGTAATATTTAACGCTAGATAGTAGATTGGTGCCATAGTAGCCATAGTAGGCTATGGTGTACGGTCTAAGACCTGCTCTTTATATAAAGCGTTTCGAGATAACTTCTGTTATGATTTGACGCTATATAACAATAAATTGAATTGAATTGAATTGAATTGAATAGGTTATTAGTTTCATGTTGTACAAAGAAGGTTACATCTGTTAACAAACATATCTTGTGTGGTTGATAATAATAATGATAATAATTATGATAATGAAGGTTACTTATAAGCACTTATCAAAACGAGTGCTCATTATGTGCGTTCATAACAATAATAAAGTATAGAATCCAATGCCAGATACACACACAATTTCCACATAGATTTACAAACAAATATGAATAAATCCCAACATGGTCTGCAAACTACAAGTAGCCTACAGATCAGATCTAACAGGATGTCACTATCTCTTCCTGTAAAGTCTTTGAAGGCTGCTGGAAATGGCTGGAAACTGTCCGACTTGACCGCAGCTTCTTGTCTCCGCCCCCTGCTGCTGCTGCTGCCGCCTGATCTCATCTACTTTCCAGGCGTGGCGCAGTTCATCTCGAACGAGCCTATTGATGCAGTGTGGATGTCAGCTGTAGGAAGAGAGAGACACAGTGAGCACATAGACCAGCTTTTATAGCCTGGAAGAGCCAGGTGAACTAGATCAAGATGATGACCTTCCTGTGTCAGCTAACTGCCAACTGCCTGCTGGCCAGGACAGCGTCACACTTTACAGTAGGTAGAAAGGAGAGAATAGATATTTTACATTTATCAACGACTTTATCAAACAAAGAATCATGCTTAAGACCATTTGAAATGTACAACAATCTAACATATTTATAATCTATCTATATTTAAAGGTCACATATTGTAAACAGTGAGATAGTCATGTCTGTTATATTATAAAGCAGGTTTAAGTGCTTTATAAATACTGTGAAAGTATTGAAACGTTTAATATACGGAGAGAAACGCACAGCCCGTATTCAGAAATTGTGCGTTTGAAACAAGCCGTCAGGATTTCTGTCCATTTGTGATGTCACAAATATACAATATTTAGACCATTACACAAACAGAGCGTTTCAGACAGAGGGTGAATACAGGCATATTCAGGCCGACAGTATGAGGAAAATAAAGTTTTTTTTGTAACATTACAGCATGTAAACATGTTCTAGTAGAAACACAAAATTCAAGTATGAACCTGAAAATGAGCATTATATGTTCTCTTTAAATAGGAAACTTGAAACAAAAAGAAAACCAAACTGGAGCAGGAAAGGAATTCTCCTGCTATTTTATTCTATTATAAATATTCACCTCTGTTTCTGTACTGCAGTCACCTACTCGTAACCAACTCCAGAGACCTCTGGAGAAATTAGAGGAATAGTTTATATTGTTAAGTTTGTGAGCAGTAGTAAAAGGGAAGGTTTGGTTTTATCTTTCACTTCCATCCAAAATGCCACTTTTAGCAGCTTGATAAATAGAGGTCACAGAGAAGGAGCCTTTCAATCACTCTCAGGTAGAGCAAAAGGTGCAGTCTATTGAACGCCTTTAATATACTAAAGATACAGTGTAAGGTGAAATGGAAATGTACACGTTGTTTTTATGAAAAAACAACAGGAAGATTGTTATTGTAGTTTGGCTGCTGTTTGGCTGCTGATTTGTCCTACTTACCAACGTGGTCAGCTGTTGGCGCTGCATCAGTGACCGTGACACACAGCTCATGGAGGACACTTTAAAGGTCCCATACCATACCTCTGACATGGTTCTCATATTCCAGGAGTTCTGACTCTCTCACCCCTCACCCACTGGGGCTGCGGGGTCACAGTTTTTCTAAATTTTGTCTTAAGTGTCAAACCTGGACAAGTCCAATAGGTAAAGGGTGATACGTTAAATGTAGAAGTTGGATGAGGATTTGAGACGATGTTGACTGACCGTAGCAGTAATGATTGTGAATAAAGAGCCTCGGTATATCTCTGTGTTGTCTGTAGGTCAGATTGACTCCCTGTGGAGCCCGCTGTGGATCGGCCTGTACGCCCAGCACCTGGAGCGCTGGCTGTCCTGGTTCCCCAGAACTCAGATCCATCTGGTCAGCGGGGAGAGGCTCATCTCCGACCCGGCCGGAGAACTGGGCAAAGTCCAGGACTTTCTGGGTCTCCAGAGGATCGTCACGGACAAGCACTTCTACTTCAACAAAACGAAAGGCTTCCCCTGCCTGAAGAAGCCAGAGGGCAGCAGTAAACCTCACTGCCTGGGGAAGACCAAAGGGAGGACGCATGCCTCCATTGACCCGGAGGTGATGCAGATACTTCGGGATTTCTACAAGCCGCATAACCAGCGCTTCTATCAGATGGCGGGCCAGGACTTTGGATGGCAGTGACTCTTTGACTGTGTGGAACCAGAGGGCTTTGGTTGGCATTGTGAGCAATTCTTCCATCTGACTGAAACAGATGGAGTACAAAAGATTCAGAGGACAGAGCTAATTATCTGTTTCTGACCAGCAGAAGGACATCTCAGAGAAAACCCAGTGTCAACACATTCACCCCTATCATATCAATCAATCATCTCGTTCAAATGTTTGAAAGACAGCAGCGTCATTTTATCTATCATAGATGTTCAGTAAAAGATGTACTTTTTGTGGTATTGAACAAGGGCGTCCCCTTGCACCTTTCTCATTTGGTAGGCTACTTATTCCCATGCCAGGTGGTTAAATAAAACATTTGTGAGCAAAGTTGGTCATAAGACAGTGGTTGCTATAGGTTACAGCTGTAAAAAGTTGAATGGTGAAATATAGGGATGCACCGATACCACTTTTTTTCAGACCGAGTACAAGTACAATTACTTCCATTTGGGTATTCGCCGATACCGAGTACCGATACGAGTACTTCTCTGTGCCAAAAGACCCTCGTTAACAGCCAGCTGGAGGGTGTGAGCAACACACGGCAGGCTGGATATGAGGCGGTGCGGCTTTAGGTCGGCTTGGAAAGGCTTGGGGCGAAGGTGGCTCGCGGCCGCAGCTTTACAGCGCTCCCCGCCAGGACCTCGCCGCACGGTGGACAAAGGGCCCTCTATCCCCGCCGGGGAGGAACGGGTTCCCCTGCTCCCGGTGCGACTGTCGACCGGGGAGGACTGTCCTCAGTGCGCCCCGACCACGTCGTGCCCCCAGGGCGGGGCTCGGCCCACTTAAAAGGCGCCAGGGGTCTGCGGCGATGTCTGCAACACACTCGACCCGTCTTGAAACACGGATCAAGGAGTCTAACGCACGCACAAGTCAGAGGGTGCAAGCAAAACCCCATGGCGCAATGAAAGTGAGGGCCGGCGTGCGCCGTTTGAGGTGGGATCCTGGCCCAGCGGGGTCAGGCGCTCCACCGGCACGTCTCGCCCGCACCATTGGGGAGGTGGAGCGTGAGGACCCGAAAGATCTTGACGAGAGGTTAACGTCACACCGCCGTAAAGTGGTATCGGTGCCGTTGTATCGGAGCCGTTTTGCGAGTACGAGTACATGAGCATAGTATCGGACCCGATACCTGATACTGGTATCGGTATCGGTGCATCCTTAATGAAATACACAGTGTAGGTTTTAGTGTCTCTGGTTTGCTTTGTAACCCTGATGCTCTAGTTGGTAGGCTGTAGAGGGCCAATGAACCCTGAACAGATGCATTTTTACATTCCTGAATTTCTTTCTTTTTCTACTTGTTTGTTCTTCAGTCTCACCGGTTCAGAATTTAAGGGCAATCAATGCATACATATTGAGTATCGTCCTCCAAGCATCGTTCCTGAAATGTAAAAGCGGGGGGATGAATCTTTTATGTGGCGAGCAGCAGAGGGGTGAGAGAGAGAGAGAGAGAGAGAGAGAGAATCTTTATATGAGCTGAGATTTGACTGAGTGGTTTTGTATTCCTGAATAATGAATGTGGATAAATGGATGCAGGGGAGCTGGTGTGGATCACTCGCTTCCTTGCCTATTGGCACATTTATGTGCTCGGCCTAGGTTAGCATCCGACTGCAAAGTAAAGGGACCACTGGAGGACAACCAAAACAAGATCAGGTCAAATCAATGAGAGGTCGACCTGCTGTATCAACGGCCATTTCTCTGAACATGATGTACGAAGTTGTCAGGCTTTAACGTGTTACTGTGAGAAGGCCTGCTGACAGGGTTGTCTGTTTTCAGTTTGCATGTATTTGCACTAGTTTGAAAGCATAAAAAAATAAAACTATTTTTAAGCAAAGGATTTGAAAATAGATTTTTTTTGTTGATCTGTCTAACATTTCTTCTTTTTCCTCATTGTTTGCCATCAAATGCTGTTGTTATAAGGCTTCATTGATTCTTAATGAGTGCGGTTTGGATTTATGATGAAGGCTGATAACATTAGTGTAATTGCTTTGCAAATGTCCCTGTAACTATGCCAATGAAATTGATTAATTTTAATGGATTACTGAGTTATACTGTTGGTTTTTATGGGTGATTATAATTTTAAAAGGGTAAATTACACATGCCACGAGGCACGAAGAAGATAGGTAACAGGTAAATTACAGTTATTCTTTTTTTTTTTAAAAGAGCACATTCTGGTATTTCCAGTCCTGTCCAGGGCTGAGTTAAAGATAAAGATATAAAGAGCTATTTTAATGAGAATAATTGAAAGCTGCTGGGTTTAAAGAGAGGAGACATTCGGCTGATGTCAGAGTCAGACAACATCACCATCTTATGGACACTAAAGGAAACGTTTGAGAGTGGTGGGAAAAAGTCCAGTTAAAAAAACATCGTAAAAACCTTCTTTATTATGATGCTCCCTCCTCATTTACCTTTTTCATATAAATTTATTCATATTAATATATTGGGTTGCAAATTATCCACAAAAAATGTAACACTGCACAAAAAGTGCCACTGTAAATAAGCCTGACATACACAAAAAGACACAACAATCCATGCGTCAGCATATATCGCAACCCAGGATGATGAAATTTAAACTGAACCAGAATAAATATTTAAAGCGAGGGTGGGTAATGTATGCCAGAAAAATTGTTTGTTATATTTGTCGAGATTCTCTTTAACATCCCGACAGCAATCAATAAATAAAATGCTCAAACTGGACTTTTTGAGGTGGTGCTGCTACTTTCATTGGAGAAGACTTGGCAACACACGGCTGTGATTTTCTGTTGGATCATTTTTAAAGTCTAGTGTACTCTTGCTAGTTTAATGCTACCTACCCAAGCTTTACGTCGTCTACAATACATTTCACTTTGAATTGAACAAATGAATAAAATATCACATACATTTTCAAATGACGAAAAATTTGGTACGTGTTTTTTCCATTAATATAATTTGTGTGGATACATAATAAAAATACCCCATCAGGTAAATATTATGCAGAGAGGCTCACTCCCCTCGCTGCTGAGTTTTGGCAGTTTGAACAGACATGTGTCCTCTAAAGCAGTTATTATTAGGAGAGAAACAGCATCACCCTTAAAATGTGTATTAAAATGTGGTGTGCCCAGAGCATGCTGTCTGATCAGGGGCATGCTGCTGTCAGTAAAGGCACTCAGCATGACCTAAAGGCATCCTCCACTCATGTAACACTCATTCTTTACACTTTCAAACTTTTGTATTCCTTCTGTTACTTCCCTCCTTACACGGCGAGAAATACTCACTGCAACTGCATTGTAGTACAGGGATTAACACCTGATGAGGTGTGTGTTGAGCTACTTTACTTTACTGCTGCTATTTGGTTCACATATTAGGTGGGACGCAGTGTATCATCACTCCAATATACAGTATGTACCATATTAGAATCAATGTGTGGAGCTCCTTTTCACTGGGCTGTACAGCTCAGTGAGCAACAGAGAGTCATGAACACACAGCTTTCGCAACTTTGTACATTTACCTCAATGAAAGAAATCCAAAGGGCTTTAGATTCAGTTCAAGAACAGTGTTTGCTGAGGGAGGTCGTTGATCAGGCAACTATCCTCTCCACAGAGCTTGATCTTTGTACTGACTATTTGAGCCTCATTCACCAACTATTCTGTCCTCTGCTTTGATTCATGCACAATGGCGCCATCTGTTGGACTCCTCTGTAGGTCTGTTGCAAACAGGAAACAAGAAGTAGGTAGTATTCTCCTGTTGGAAGAGGCTGGGACACGGTCTTGAGTTATGAGGTATGACACATGCTCAGTGTAACTGGAGCTGCTAATGGCTCAATTTTGGCAAGTGCAGACCAGATTTGCCTGTTTATGTTTTATACCCCAATGATATGACGCCATGATGACGCGTGACATCTCCTCTTTTCACCCTGCTTGGCACAGGCATCAGAAGCAGTCCTTTTTAATCCTGGCTGTTATGCTGAAAGGTATAATATGCAACAACCTAAAAAACAATGTATAGAATCCCTCTCAATGTCTGTTTCTGTAGAGACCCTGCAGCCCTCTGCCTGTATTTCTTCTGATTTGTATTTACTCGGGACGCTGCTGGCCGTCTGCCGACAGCCTTTGGGCCTCTGTCTCTTTTAACTCAGACTTGTCTGTGCTGGACCATCGGTCCATCCTAGGACACCTGTCTCTCTCTCTCTCCTGACTGTCGGTGCCTCATCCCACATGTTAGTTCTGGATCTTCAACCTCTGGGAGCCTCTCCTCTGGAACCTGCTTGACATCCTCCCGGATCCATTTTCTTCATATATTTTTTACATTCTATGTATGATTTGTATTGTGTTGGTTATTCTGTACACACAACATCTAAAGCACGGCTGTCCGAGGGAGAGGGATCCCTCCTCAGTTGCTCATCATGAAGTTAAAGTTTTGTGGGGAGCTTTTCCTTATCTAAAGTAAGGGTCAAACGACAGAGGGTGTTGCATGCTGTAGATTGTAAAGACCCCTGAGGCAAATTTGTGATATTGGGCTATATAAATAGAATTGACTTGACACTTCTATTAATTATATTTTATTAATCAAATATGACATCTGTGACCACTTTCTTTCAACTGCACCAAAAGAAACAGAACAGGTTACGCCCTGTTCTGTTTCTTTCTGTGTCCACTACAGGACATGAAATATTGGAGGCCTATGTTTCAAAATAAAGTCATTGATCATTACTCTGTAGAACATTTTCCACACCTGATTTCCACCTAAATTTAAAATAAGAAACTGCTAAAATGCCTACAATCCCCCCAAATACTGAGGACACAACCTCTGATTTTCACTAAAGACGAATGATCCTTTTAGGCAAGACAGCCAGAAACTGGGAAATGTGTTTTCAATTTTAAAGCTACATTAATAAAATAAAATATTTTTTTATATTAAAACTGGCTTAAATGTACGACGGAGTATTAGGGCTACATTGAGGGGGAAATAAATCGGAGATTTCGAAAATAAAGTCATAATGTTACCAGAAAAATTTCGTAATTTAATGAGAATAAAGTCATAACTTTACAAGACAAAAAGTTGTAATATTACAAGAATAAAGTCCTAACGTTACGAGAAAAAAATCGTAATATTACGAGAATAAAGACATAACTTCACGAGAAAAAAAGTCGTAATATTACGAGAATAAAGTCATAACTTTACGAGAAAGAAAGTAATTTCCTCCTCCACTAAAGAGTTAGTCTCCCCATCAGGTCCGTGTGGATCTTTCTTTGAAATAAACGCAGTTTCTTGCACAATCTCTTCAAGGTCCTGATACTGATGATAATGTGGTGCTGATGTGCCAAAAGATGAAATTGGGTTATTTGTGAAACCTAAACTAACGTATAACTTCACAAGATGCTCCATGTTCCTCATTTTCACACTATTTCCCCTCTAAAATAACACGTCAAATTACTACTTTATAATATTATGACTTTAGTCTCGTAATTTTATGACTTTTTTTCTCATAAACCTACGACTTTATTCTCGAAATCTCAGATTTCTTTTTTTTCTCCTCAATGTGGCCCTGATACTCCGTCATATACAGTAAATGACCATGTGTAATGTGAAAGGTGTTGCTTTCAGCTCATTGTTTTGGTAACTTTATTGTTTGCTTCAGTCTCACCGCTCTCATTTCCACCCTGTTTCCAGCAAAAATCCCTGATAAACCCACTGAACGCTACCCGCCCGGCACCAAACAGCAGACAGACGAAGTTAGCAACTAGCTGGTGAACAGAGTGAAACATCTAGGCGAGTGTCAGTTATAATTCTCAGGAGTTAGGTTGATATCAGACTAATCAGGAGGTCAGAAACACAACTCCAAATGAATGGTAATGTTGCTCCGTATCTGCTAGATGTTGAAACTGTTTGCTAACACGTTAGCCACGTTAACTTTATAGTACGTCATATGTGTGTGTGTGATTCAGCCATGGTTTCATTTTGCTTACAGTAATTATATAATTGTACCACACTGAACATGACAATGACCGGTTGATGTTTGTATGAAGTGTACACGCTGCTCCTCTAGCAGTACTCCTCTCCCTGTGGGTCGGGCAGGTCGTTGAGGTCCAGGAAGATGGAGGTGTTGGACAGTTTGCGACCGTTGGACGACAGGTCCAGCAGCTCCTCGGCGGTGCTCGGCACGGAGCTGATGTACATGTCCCACACCTGCTCCGGAGAGTCCAGCTCCAGCAGCCTCTGCTTGATCTTCAGGTTCTTCTCAATGTTCCTGCGCTTGTGCTTGAACTCCAGGATGGTTTTGGTGTAGCGGTTGATGGTGGTGACCGAGGACGCCATGCAGGCTGTGAAGGAGCTCCAAGCCAGACTAAAAGGAAAGAGACAGAAAACAGTTTCATTCAAACTAGGACATTATTCATCCAGACGTATCAGCTAATAATGTGAAAAATATATCCTGATAGAAGGTCCCATATTATAAAAAAGTGTGATTTTCATTTTTTTTTAATTATAAAGCAGGCTTAAGTGCTATATAGATACTGTGAAAGTATTGAAGTTGTTGCCTAGCAACGCAATTCTGTTGCAATTTTGTCGCAATTCCGTTGAAATGCGCTAAAACGGAGCGTTTAAGACAGAGGGTAAATACAGGCATATTCAGGCCGACAGTATGAGGAAAATAAAGTTTTTTTTTTAACATTACAGCGTGTAAACATGTTCTAGTAGAAACACAAAATACAAGTATGAACCTGGAAATTAGTATAATATGGGACCTTTAATGTATTAATTGCTAAAGAAGTATTAAATCTCCCTCCAAATGGGCTGGATATATGGACTAGATGATATAATAAAGTGCTCCCTGATAGTCTTTGCTGTATGTATGTGCAGATTGTCAAATGCTGTATGTGAACTCACATGTACGACCAGCTGTAGTCCCATGTTTGAGGTTTCCAGTCCTCTGGGCCCAGACTAACTGTCAGCTGGAAGGCTGTGGTGAACATCATGTGGGCCACCATACCCAACAGACCTGCCAGACAGAGAGGGGGACGAGAGATGAGAATGAAAATCACACATCCTGGCCTGACATCCCACTAAGACCAATCACTGCACTTCTCTTCAGTCACCACTTGGTGGCAGTGTTATATAATGCTAGACTGATTACCCATTGAAACAGCACAGTAAACCTACTACTAAGTAAACCTACTACTAACCTTCTGAGTGCCTTGGAAGACAAGAACAAACTAATCAGCAGCTGGAGCCTTGCCGTCTCTGAGCAGCTGTCAATCACAAGTCAATTAAACTCTGACCAAATGGTCAAACTAGGCAGCGTTGATCAAATATGAATCAATATTATGTTACTGTAATGTCTATTTCTCTCATAAGATGTTTTCAGAAACATCTTGTAGTGTACTGTTTAGCTGTAAAATGAGAAAGTTTGGTGGGCGGTGCTTGGTATTTCCTCAATTGGTCTCAACATGGCTGCCGGGTCACAAACTTTCTCATTTTACAGCTGAACAGTCCACTGTTCTCTCATGCACTGCTGTCAGGATATATTGACCGTTTTATCATCATATAATGCTCCAATTCTACCCGCTGCAGCTTTAAGTCAGCTTTGAAGGTGGTTAAAAGAGGAAAAACAGCAGAGCTTTCCTCCTTCATAGCTCCTGCTTAAGTACTTTGATATACTAAGGCCAACACTTCTACAAGCCATAAACTCAGCTGTAGAGAGGCGGAAGTTTAAACTGCTTTCATTTCTCATTTACCCAAAAAAAGGCAAAGATTTTGAGGTGAATCAACTTCCCAGTAAGAACACTTTAATAGCCCTTATATAAATCATTAGGTCCTAAAAGTTGTAAAAAGTTATTTCCCTTCCTCCGTTCATGTGAATGAGGCCCAGACCGAGGCTGGAGCGATAAAATAACAATATTATACTTATGTAGACGTTAATCATGTTCCACTCATTAATGAATTTGTGCGCATGAGATAAGTATATAGAGAGGCAGCACAATGCACCGCTGCTGTCTCTATAGAGATGTTACGCACCGTCAAGCCACAATTACGCACGGACACAACAGATCCGCTGGTAACATTTAGTGTAGTTTTGAACCACAGAACCCTCCGTGCTTATGTGCACATCAAACGTGTCCTTTTGATTAATTATTCTACACAGTTCCTTCTGTACATCAACAGGCTTTTCAGCTCCACAATTTTAATTATAATAGCCTGAGACAAAACAAGTTGAAAAAGAATGTGCGTAGGCCCAGACAACAATACGTTTCCTCCGAGGGAATCTCTCTACAGGACTCCCAAACTGTCAGTGCATCGTGACGGGGATAGTACTGTGATTAAAGGGGGTGAAAGTAGTTAATGTGATACTATAATATATAATATAATAATGCCTTCTTTCTAATCCCACTCCGTGCTCAAATGCGCCACAGGTGCGCCAAGTTAGTCATCCTGATGAAAATGCCTATGGTACGTGCATAATTGCGCGTGCCCATGCAAGTGCACGTGCATGAACGTGCGGTACACTTAAGAGTCCCGGTTTGGGGGTTTGAAAATATGGTCAACCTAAGATAAACATGTGGTTTAATCTTTTCCATACACTTTCATTCTTGTGTTTTTGGTTTAAGGCTAGATAAAGATACCACCCTCCTAACTCTTTATATAGCCTACAGAGTATCACTGTTATGCTACAGCTCCATACACATTTTTGCATGAGAAGAAATCCTTGACAGGCCTGCCGTCAGCGACAGTAACGATAAGCTGTAACTGGTTCTGTCTGTGCATCCTCCGCTCCCCCAATCAGTGCTACTCACTGTCCTTTTCCCAGTAGCCTTCACTTCTCCTTGTCTCGTCTTCTTCTCTAGCTCTTGATTGGTTTTCTCTTTTCCCATTTATTTATTTTTTCCTTTTGTGTCTGCGTTTTTTTTCTTCTGTTATGTGCCAGACTTTGTCAGTTGAAGCCCAATGATCCTTGCTCTTTTCACACTGGACTTCTCAACGCCTATAAAATAGAGCAGGAATAAAAGCCAGCATGTGATCCGATTACCACATAACTCCCCAAATCCCCGGAATGAAACAAAAGCGCACCAGATTCAACACCAAACACCTAAATTCATCTCATCCCTATCAATCCTCATGTTTATTCCTAAAGATATCCCAGTACAATATTATCATAATGTTATGCAGAGCACAGGCAGCTTTGTGTCAGGACGAGTGGAACAAATCTGAGATCAGTCTTGGCACGTTCTGTGATGTGGAAATTCTGCATGCTCTGCTCACACAAGGTCAGATTATTCTATATGAAGTCAATAAGTGTCAATCCAGGTTGTTTATTTTTAGTGACAAAGCACTTCATAAGGTCATACAGCATCAGTTCCTTCCTTTATTCAGCTCTATCACACAGAGAGAGAGTGGTTTGGTGTCATCGGTAAATGTTGTCATGCTCAGCAATGGCCACTAGAGGCCGGCAAGGTTAACCAAGAATGAATAAATTAATGAATAAGAGCAAGATTTTGAATGGAATTATGATCAAGCCCCCAGGAAGAGCATCAGGCTTTGAAGCCAATTGTCGTAGTGGCCAAACCTTGGAATCATAACATCCAGGTCGGTCATGTGATGCCACTGGTCCCAAAAATACGTTTTGTGTCTAGAAGGTAACCCCTAAATTGTGCAAAACTTGCAAAAACAACTCTCATGAAACTCGCTGCCCAACGACCTATCATAACCTTAACATACATTAACATACATAGGTGAATCCATTTTTCCCCAGCCCTTATGGACAGTTCTCAACCCATCGGTTCTAAGCAGCAAAACCGATGGATTGCCTACTCCAGCGTAAGAAATGAGTCCTTACCCCAAGTGAAAGAGTTTAAGTACCTCGGGGTCTTGTTCGCGAGTGAGGGGACTATGGAACGTGAGATTGGAGACGGAGAATCGGAGCAGCGGGGGGGCGGTATTGAATTCGCTTTACCGCACCGTTGTGACGAAAAGAGAGCTGAGCCTGAAGGCAAAGCCACGATCTACCGGTCAATCTTTGTTCCTACTCTCACCTATGGTCATGAGGGCTGGGTCATGACCCAAAGAACTAGATCGCGGGTACAAGCGGCGAAATGGGTTTCCTCAGGAGGGTGGCTGGCGTCTCCCTTAGAGATAGGGTGAGAAGCTCAGTCATCCGTGAGGGACTAGGAGTAGAGCCGCTACTCCTTTGCGTTGAAAGGAGCCAGCTGAGGTCGTTCAGGCATCTAGTAAGGATGCCCCCCCCCATGGCGCCTCCCTAGGGAAGTGTTCCAGGCACGACCAGCTGGGACCCAGGACTAGGTGGAGAGATTATATCTCCTCACTGGCCTGGGAACGCCTCGGGATCCCCCCAGTCAGAGCTAGTTAATGTGGCCCGGGAAAGGGAAGTTTGGGGTCCCCTGCTGGAGTTGTTGCCCCTGGCAACCCGACCCCGGATAAGAGGTTGAAGATGACGATGATGACCTTATGGACAGTAGGACGGGGGATTTGATAGTTTATGTTGCTTCATTTATCTGAAGTTGACAAGATAAACATAATACGCTGTATTTATTTTTAGTTCAAACAAAATGGTTAAAGTAAGACAAGTAAGGCATGTAAAGGAAGGGGCTTTGGGGGGGGGGGGATGGAAGGGCCGGCTCTGATGCCAAGGGAGCATGGGGCTGAGGGAACATAGTGCCTAATTTGAGATGGGAAAAAATCATAGAACTAAGATAGGAGTAATATTTGACTAGTGCAAAAGAAAAGTGTTTGTTTTTAGTTTTTACAGAAAATGAGTCGAACAGCATGAACATGAACTCTGAATGGCCTTAAAGGTGCTAAATGCTAAATTCAGAGCATTTCTGAAGTCACAAAGTTATATGAAGTCATTAGGAACCAACTGATAAAAGTGAAAATATGAATGATAGAGTCCAGAGTTTCAAATTTGTTTTGTATACAATAATTGGCTATAATTCTCCCCTTTTCGAAGGGTGGACGTCTTCTGGTGTCCCAGCGTGATGCATAGTACTGCTGGCAATTATTCATAATTGTGTAATATTCATTTCAGCATATTTTTTTGGTCAATACTAGCATATTAGATTCCACTCCTAAACTAGCCAAAGGTCTTTATATTCAACACCACCGCCATAGGAGTAGATGTCCAGCTGGACTTAACAAGCAAGAGCCCTGTGGTGAGAAGAGATTTATTCATTAAATTCAGCAATCTGAGAGATTTGGGTTCCTTACTCTGTAACAATGTTGTTTCAGCATCCAAATACCCTGTATTCAATGCAATCTAGTCAAGCTGTCAGAATTCCCCGTCGAATTCAAGTGCCCCGTTTTTTTCCCCCTTTTTAATTAAGACACAGCGTGCCACCGGCCCTCTGCAACATGGAGAGCTTGTAACTGGCTGTTACTTCCAGCCTGAGGAAGAAATAGAGCCTGAGATGGAGCCACGACGATCTATCAGCCCTGTGAAACACAGAAGACATGTATCTAGCTGGTACATGTGTTCCAGCCTGAGTCATAATCCTCTGACTGTTTCTGCATCGCAGTTAATGCATGTTGAAATGTTGGTATGCAGTCTTACTCTTGTAAACCCTCCATTCCAGACACAGCAATAGAGAAGCCCTGCGTAGAACATTTTATTTCCTCCCTAGCACAGAGCCTATAAACCCTGTTGTCTCAGCAGGTATCTCTCTGCCCCGTCAGACACTGCTCTTTACCTCTCCTCTTCTCCTCTTCCCTCTCCTCTTCTCTCTCCTCTTCCCTCTCCTCTTCTCTCTACTCTTCCCTCTCCTCTTCCCTCTCCTCTTCTCTCTCCTCTTCTCTCTCCTCTTCCCTCTCCTCTTCTCTCTCCTCTTCTCTCTCCTCTTCTCTCTCCTCTTCCCTCTCCTCTTCTCTCTCCTCTTCCCTCTCCTCTTCCCTCTCCTCTTCTCTCTCCTCTTCCCTCTCCTCTTCTCTCTCCTCTTCCCTCTCCTCTTCTCTCTCCTCTTCTCTCTCCTCTTCTTCCCTCTCCTCTTCTCTCTCCTCTTCCCTCTCCTCTTCTCTCTCCTCTTCCCTCTCCTCTTCCCTCTCTCTTCTTCTCTCTCCTGATTGTGGAGCTTTTCAACTCCATAATGGCAGATAATCACAGGTTCCTGTTCATTTATAATGGACATCTGTGTTGTGATATTTAAACAAAACTATCCGTCAACAAGGAACTACAAGCCTCTCGTCTACAGACCGGTCTCTAGAGAGCTCCAGCCGGAGGAGAGGTAGCGACCCCCGGCAGCTAGCTAGCTGTCACGGCAGGTTTTGGAGCTTCTAAACTCCGAAAACGTTGGAGCTGGGTTTTAATGGATTATGGCATTAAAAAATATATTTCAAAATCGTAAAAAAAAAAGAAATCACAATACATACTGAATCCATTTTTCCCCCCACCCCTACTATTTATATATGCAATATTTTCTTCATTTTGGGGGGGAATATACCTAATCTCACCACGGCATCACTATCCCCTTTAGTATACGTCACAATGGAGTTAAATTGCCAAAGACTTTGCACTATCCATCTCATCATGCACCACGTAATCAATTATTCTTCATTGGAAATGGAGTCTCTCCTGATTGAAATGAAGCTCAGCGGAAGTTCAGTCAGGAAAACTCTCTTTACTCTCTCATTTATTCTCAAATCTCTCTGTCTCTCCGGCTCTCTTCTCCAGACAGCGAGTCACGTCTAAATAAAACATAACACATGCAGATGGTGCTGAGAGGTTCAGTTAACGTTTGACTGAAAGTTAGAATGGGCAGAACGCCAGGGCAAGGCCATGAAAACAGAACTCACTCAAGCTGGAGTGTGAGAGGCTTCAGCAGCAGGAGAGGGTGTTGGGTTCAACCTCTGTCAGATAAAGATGAAAAGATGAAGACGCCATGACACCGTTTCCGTTGTGATATACTGATAATGAAGATGGTGTCAGCTCCATGATGAACCTATGGGCTGCCCATGCCAAATGTAAAATGCACCTAAACCAAAATATTTCCAGGTTATTTTTCTTGTCCTATATCACGGTGGAATGAGGAGCCGGAGCTGATTATTTCTTTACGGATTTTTTTTTACCAGGTTACTTTGACCTTGTAAGATTTCCAGAAATTGTCTGCCAAGGCTGAAGTGGCTAGTGGGAGCTAGTTAGGATACATTTCACCTGGTTGTCCTGTTCCTGTTTGGATGCCAAAAATATTTAGCCCTCGTTTGAAGGACGAGATGAATTTACCTTCTTGAAATACTTTCTATTAAAGCTGCACTAATCAATATTTGTCACACATGGATAATGGATCAAATGACTGTGTACGATGTGTAATGTGAAAAAGGTCACTTATTGTGACACACCCAAAGAGAGCTAGAATGGCACTCGGAGAGCGCAGACCTCCGCCCCCCCCCCAACCCCCCCACCCCGCTCTCCGTTCAGCTTGCGCCATCATCCACGTGCATTTTTATTTATGATGAGATCAGCTGTACATAGCGGAGCATCATAAAACACTTCATTCAAACTAGACAGAAACAAAATAAAACTCACCTAAACCATCGTCGTTACTCTTTCCAACAATCACCAAGTGTGCTTTGGTCCAACTCAACTGGAATATCACAGTTTAATGTGAGAAAACACAGAATCTACAGTTGTTCCCTCCACCCCCGCTCTCTCTCTGAAGGAAGAAGGGGGGGTCATGCGTCATCAACGCGTCATCAGTTAACTGTGCATGTGTTATACCCAGAGGTCTTAATGTTCTGGCTGATTGTAATGCTTAAAAACATTCCTGAATCCGGATCATGATCCGGATCGCCACTAAAATCGAATGGATTGTTCGTTGTGCCACACCCCACCCCTCCAAAAAATGTCATTCAAATCCATCACGGACTTTTGGAGTAATCCTGCTAACGGACAAACCAACAAACCAACGTCGGTGAAAACATAACCTCTTTCCTAGGCCTTGGTGGAGGTAAATATCTACCAAACCTGCATTAGCTTCAAATCTATGGAAGCGTCTTTCAGTTAATTCAGCCGATTTGACTGTTGTCAGGTTATTAAATAGGCGTTATCGGACGCTATAAGCCCCATAGATATGGGTCAATAGGGGCCAACTACACCTACTAGTAGGTTTTATCATCTATTCACATGCTGCATCACAGAAAAAAAGGTATAAAAGAACATGACAGCGACCTCTAGCAACTGTAGTAATTATGGCAGGAGCAGGAGCGGAAGTCAGGCGCTGTAGTATAGACTATAGTACTATACTACAAGGGGCTGAGGTCGGGGACGATGGATGGGACACAAAACACAGGGATTTCACCCAGGAGACTGAAGTTTGCATCCGGTGTGAAACCACCAACGTGTAGTTGTCTTTGTGTTTGTAGTTATCTTAGTCAGTAGTTTAGTCTGTTGTCGATGTGGACGCCTAGGTCCTCCACCACATCGACATCCCCTCCCAGAGTACACAGGGGTTGTGAAGCCGTCCTCCATCGATCACCATCTCCCTGGTCTTGGCTACGTTCAGAAGCAGGTGGTTTCTCCCAGTCCACTCCACAAAATCATCCACCAGTGCTCTGTACTCCACCTCCCTGCCATCACTTATACAGCCGACCACTGAACTGAAAGTCTGTGGTGTACAAGGTGAAAAGAAAGGGAGTCGTCACAGTCCCCTGCGGAGCTCCAGTACTACCAACCACCATATCAGACAGAACACTGCCCAGTCGGACAAACTGTGGTCTGTCTGTCAGGTAGTCGTAATCGTGAGCTCTCTGCAGCAGGTAGGTGATGGCATCGTCAGCTCCAAAAATGAAAACCGCAGAGGGTCCAGCGATGATTTCACCTGCGGTCAAACGTTGCTCGAACAGGTGTAAATAGTGCATTGTTCGGAACTATTTTCAGCTGCGGATGGATACACATGCAGTGTACTTTATTGCAGCAGGTATTGATTCAGAAATTCTGATTTTGTTCTTACTTGTTTCGTGGTTACTACTACGTGGCTACCTTATCGTTTACTGATGTTATGAAGTAGAAATGTAATTTCCACTCAACCGTACGACAGGAACAGATGAATGTTGAATGACAGTAATGAGGCAACAAGCAAGTAACACAAAGTTTGAGGGATATTTAACCAGCAAGGGTACAGCCTCTTCATTGCTTCACATGCCAACAAGATCAAAGAGGACTTGGCTGACTCTGAACTTAGTCTAAAATCAAAGTATTAGTCAGACTTGGAGAATCCAATCTATGTCTCTCCAAGCTGATCAATATGCAGGTTCAGGCTCAGCAAGGTTTATTTAGTCCATGTCTCTGTTTTTCCAAAAGTGTTGCACACAAGATGATCTAAATTGTGTTTGTTGATCAGGTCATTCCTTATAGATATAGGATGCTTCAAGGAAGATAATACTTGCTGATCTCAAGATAATTCCAGTAATATGACAGTGACTTCACTCTCCTTACTTAAACCCTATAGAAACATAAAGAGAAATTTTGTTATTTGTCAACCTTGGTCCTATTCCCATAGTTATGCCCATTATGACCTTTGGTCACAATAACATTTAAAGGCCTTATAAAACAATAATAAGTATATCAAATTAGCTTTCAAAATCATGGAAAAATAAGCAGTATTCTCTGCTCTGAGACGCCGAAAGCGCTGAAACCACGGCCACAAGCGGGGTGCATTCCCTAAGTAGTAGCGAGTGAAGAGGGAAGAGCCCAGCGCCGAATCCCCATCCGACGGGCGGATTGGGGAAATGTGGTGTACCGAAGACCGCTTGCCCGGTAACGCTCGGGGACCTGAGTCCTTCTGATCGAGGCTCAGCCCGTGGACGGTGTAAGGCCGGTAACGGCCCCCATCACGCTGGGGTGCGGTCTTCTCGGTGTCGGGTTGTTTGGGAATGCAGCCCAAAGCGGGTGGTAAACTCCATCTAAGCCAGATACCGGCACGAGACTGATAGTCGACAAGTACCTTAAAGAGACTATTTGTAACTTTTTAAGCGTATAAATGTAGCGGGTCGCCACACATGCGCGCTCGCATATGCGCGTTCGCGTGTGGCCGATGCCTCTCCTCCTCTGCCTGCCTGCCTTCACTCAGAGAGCACGCGCGTTCTCAGCTCGCTCCACCTCTAGACGTGAACGCGCGCTCACTCCACACTGCAGAAGAGTTAGTTTAGCTCTGAGAATATCTAGTGAATGGTGAGTGGACGTTTGTGCAGAAATAAATGCTGCAGCTCCTCCAGACCAACAGAGGTTTCCCGTGTCTTGTGAAGTGACGGAGCTCCTCAGCTAGTAACGTTATCGTCTCTTTACCGACCGGGTGCCGGTGTCTCCTCTGCTCTCTCCGGCTGCGGGCGGAGAGAGCAGGGAGACACGCTGGAGAGCCCCGCTGCATCAGCCTGCGCTGAGGCAGTAAAAGCCAATACTAAGATCAGATCTAAATCATGTTCATGGAGAGACCTTCGTCTGTTTTGAGCGATGCTCGTTCAGGTATATTTAGAGCGAGCAAGCGCAAGCTCGACGCTGACTTTCGTTGATTTCACGGCCACAGGTGTCGCTGTTAACAAGCATTTCTGAAAGTTACAAATAGTCCCTTTAAGGGAAAGTTGAAAAGAACTTTGAAGAGAGAGTTCAAGAGGGCGTGATGGTAAACGGGTGGGGTCCGAGCAGTCTGCCAGGGGGATTCAACTCGGCGGGTTAGGGACGGCCGCTCGGTGTGGGAGGATCCCCTCGTGGGACCTCTCCCCGGCACAGGCTGGCCCCCCACTGGGCGCATTTCCACCGAGGCGGTGCGCCGCGACCGGCTCTAGGTCGGCTCGGAAAGGTTCGGGGCGAAGGTGGACAAAGTGCTTGCTTTTGTGGTCCTGGTAGTCTCAAAGACATTGGTGGCCCTGGTACTCCATACTCTGACACTTTGTCATTTTCCTGGTCTTCTCTTTTGCCTTTCAAAAGCCAGGTTTGTGAAGACGGGTGGGGTCATGCTAAGGATGGCTCCACTGCGTCATCGAGCCATGGTTTCAGCCCCCCCGGTCTAACTCCATAATCCAGTACTACAACGTTCACAGTCTTTGTTTTCAGTCGTTATTTTCCAACACTTATAATGTGTATAGATACAAATCTCTGAATTTCCTTTACACGGCCTTTAATAACAGTTGAACAGAAAAGCTCTCAAACACGTGTCTCCTGCTAAAAGGCTCCCTGTGGAGTCTAAGACCTCTCTAGCGGTGCTATGGAGCTGTTTTTCTATTAGTGGGTGCACACGACGACGTGACACACAGTCCTGTCAATGGTGTCACAATATATCCACTGATCAGCAGCTGCAATGCACCAGCAAAGACACGGTAGAAGAACACCACGAGGTAGCAAACATGGAGGCAGGATTTAAAAATCTATAATAAATATAAAGACATTGAAAAATAATAAATGCATATAAATACTAAAAATAAGAAAATCGGCTTTGCAAATGTTTTATGAAGAAGGAAATGTTCACCCTCACAAACTCTTTTTGGTTTGTTTAGTTTAGTTATTTAGTTAAATTAATATTGTGTATTTCACCATTATTATCTTGTCAATAAATGTTTATGGAATATACACACTGGCCTGTTAAATGTTGCATAAGAGTGAATAATGTCAACCTCTGCTATGACAAGAACTATAAAATCCTTCAACTTACCATCTTTAGATTTATGGTTATAATTTAATTATTAATTTTCCAAATTGATAGTTTAGTATACTTTATGAGACTACATTAATTAGCTATCATTTTCCCTTCGTCAAGAAAGGTGGTGCCCCCAATGATTTAATGTAAATTAAATCATATAATACATTATAAATAATAATTATTTTGATAATTACTAATGACTTCCGATTGCTATTTTAATGCCTTTGCATAAACATAATTCTGGTGCCCTCTTATTATTAATATACAGTATATGTAGATAATTCTATTTATATACATTTGTATTGATATTAATAATTATCTCTACTAATAACCTCTTTCTACCTGCATTCCCAACTAGTTGTTGTGTCTGTTCAGGCACCAGTTTGAAGGTTTAAGATTGACAAATGCACAGAGATTCTCCACCAGCATGATCCAGGAATTAATATTCTAGAGTGAGAATACAGCTTTACTGATAGCCTCCTACCTGGGTGTTCCAACAAAATAGACACGTTACCAACGTTCAACATCAAAGAACATGTTCAAAGTGTTCAAAGAGCCACGGTGTTCAGCTCGGAGCCGATAGCTCTTTTAGACGTTTCCTGAGCCTGACCTGTGAAGTCAGTAAAATACTGCGAGTCTTTGCTGTTGAGCAGAGCATCTTTCACTGCTGATTTACTGCTCAGAGTGTGGCGGCCAGGATCGTTTTCACAGAGTGGATTAGAGAGAAGGTCATTGTTACAGTACGTCCTCCACCGGGAGAGGGAGGCAGACTGCAAACTGGCTGGAAGTCTCCTCGGGGGCTTAAACGCTGCAACTGGCCTCAATATGTGATAGGTCAAAAGCCAGCATGGGAACAGAACTAAGTCCTCAGTTGCTTTCAGTGAAATTAAATTCATTTTTCCCCCCTAAGAAAGCAGTATACTATATCCTGTTTGTTTTTTTACTTGTGTACTCCTTGTTGTTGTTTGGGATCCAGGGGGGGGCAGAGTCAGGCTGACTGGGCAGCCAAACTGTTGCTGACAGGGTTACTTTACCACTTCAGCATCACCATCACCACAACACATATATTGTGCATTGTCCCTGCTAAATAAATAAATAAAACAATAAATAAAACAATAAATAAATAAATAAACAAACAAATTAATACAAAATAAATATAAATAAATAAATAGATGAATGATTTCCAGGGAAAAGTGGCGTGTGTTACATTGTTTCGGCTTTCTGTGACATTTCAATGTCCAGGAATGGCTTTCTAACGCAGTGGGTACATTTATAATCAAACTGGATTTGCACACACTGCTGTGGTTCAGAGGGAGAGACAGAGAAAAGCAGACGTAACCGCCCTGTAAGGAGGCGGCGGAACAACTGGCACAAATTTCATGGTTGATCCACCCAGAGAAGCGGGGCCGGCACACACACACACACACAGATACCCCCCCACCCCCCGTAACGGGAGCAGATCAGTTATCAACAGGAGCAGCTCTGCTAATGTTAAACAGCACACAGTCATACAGAACAAGAAAAGGACCAGTCAGAGCACACACAGTCAACCAGTCTACAGAAAATGTCTTCACATAAGTGAATATCATCCCCTCGACCGCTGGTCACAAGTACGTATCTGTTGTAGACCTCTTTGGCCTTCATGCAAACCAACACCAGCAGACACTCTGAGGATGAGGGTGAGTTGGATGAAGATGAAGAGGTTAAGAGGACAGGCACTAGACAGAATGATAGAAGAGAGAAAGCTATAGGCGAACCAGGATTAAATCCACATTAGGTCCCTTAAAGGTGACCTCTGGGACTATTTCACCTCACAAGCTAATGAAAGGAGATACTCCTCCTGTGTTTAACCTTGGACTCCATCTGAGGTTACGGACATGACGAGGAAATCTCCGAACCCGATCAGTCGTCCTGATGAGTATAGGGTTTGGCTGACACAAGTATGTTCTGTTTACAACCGTCTGGTGCCTGACGTAAAACAGTTGATATTGTACCCTGCAGCAAACGGAGACTGGCCTCGTAGTAAACCAATGCTTGCATGGTCGGACACAGATGCTAAGGACTCCATTAAAAATTGCGCCCAAATTCGCAGTGACCTTTCACAAATTGTTCACCGTGTGCACGGAGCAAAAGAACCTTTACCTGGTTTCACTCAGCGTTTCATCACAGTGTGGGATGATCATAACGTGATGTTTATGATTCAAGCTCTCATACAAAATGTAAAACACATTGTGACGTCCACATAAAACATGTTTGTCCCAGATTGGCAAAACAAGGACTGGGAAATAATAATAAAGAAACCGTTGGGCTTGCATAGAAACCATGTTTTCCCTACAGAAAGCTCCAAAAGCCATATAGAGAGGCGAAGTCCCTCCACATCCGGTGGACCACCATGGGACCTTATTTCGGAAAAAAATATGTACGGCAGACAACGGTCTTGATCCCGTTTGAATTGCTCCATGAATCACACAGATGATGTTTGTACATTTAAAACATCATTTTGCAAATCTAGAAAGTCTCAGTTTGTCGTAGCAACATTTAGTTTAGCGTTAAACTCCTGGTCTTTATATCAGTCAGGAAGAGAAAGAAGCATCAGACGTGTTGCTGGTGTGAGTTCATCCCAGTAGGAAACACACAGACATGGTAGCTTCAGAGAGAGATGTCTTTCTAATGATGTATTTTCACAGTGTGATGTTTTACAACAAACTGAGACTTTCTGGACTTACAAAATTATGTTTTAAATTGACAAACATCATCTGTGTGATTCATGGAGAAGGTCCCAAGGTGGTCCACCGGAAGGGGCGGGACAACGCCTCTCTATAAAGATGGTGCAAAGTGTAAACACCAACAGAACCAACCAAACACAACCAAACCTCCAAAGGAGGGTAATCAACACCCTAATGATTCAATAACAGACCAAAGAAGGGAAACTGTTGGAGCTGTGGTGAATGTGGACATTGGGCTGATGAATGCAGAGCTCCACAGCAATATATCAGATATCCAGATCCAAATGCTCAGAGGGCTCAGTATGCCCATGGTAGGCTAGCTCTTGACGCCCCGCCTGAGCCTCGTAGTCCAGCCTAGGGATGCCATGAAGGAAAAGGATCAGAGAAACAACATCATTCGGCCTTATAAAAATCCAATAGAAGTTTGAATCTTGCCAGTTGAAGGTAATGGTACTATTGTTGACATTTAGTAGATACAGGAGCTACTCTATCTGCTGTAAGAGCTAATGAGCAAGTTTGTAATCAAACACCTAATTTTGTATGTACTCTGGGAGTGGCAGGCATTCCTGTTGCAGAGCCGGTGTCGGTTCAGATGTAGTGCACTCCTTCCTCATCTCTCAAAGCAGCCCAATTCATGTGATGGGGAGAGATTTATTTTGCAAATTACACGCTATGAATCATTGTTCTCCAGATGGTTTGTTCTCAACCATCCCTGATGACAGAGTAATACAAGCAGTTCATATTGTGCAATCTACTATGGACTGTTTATATTGTTGGATTGTCTTTAATCCTCCTGATGAATACAAACAATCAGCTGATGCATTTCTGAATACACGAGTGGTTACAGTGTGAGCTCATTCTGTTGGTGGCTCCACAAGGGTGTGCTTTATCTGTCAAGTTGTCTGACGCACAGACAGTAAAAGATTTGAAGTTAAGAATTCAGTTCCACACGTCACTCTGGCAGTCCCACCTGGCTGTGAGCCACAACAGGTCGGTGAGATGACAGTTCGTATAGAGGAAGCTGCAGACTAGCTCTCAAAAACAAACAATAACCAACCTTGGTGATGGACTGTACATTTTACATCTCAATGAGCAAATCTCTCTACCTCAACAGCCACCCCCTCCAGTAAAATACCCACCCCCTTCAGAACTTTCTGAAGTACCGGCTGTTTTATGGGATTAACATAAGGATCATGTTGTTTTTCTATCTTTAATCCTCTCAGACTCACAATAGACCAATTTTTGTCTTCTTTAGGGGGGAACAGGGGGTGTTTAGGGGGAGATAGCAGGTCAACAGTAGATCTCACACATAGAAGTGGTGTACTGTCTGTCAAGTTGTTCTAGTCATAAATCAGAAATAAACATTAATGAATTAATGAATAAATTCAAGTATCGATAAGAGTTAGTAGGCTAGTATCGATAAAAAATCCTAACGATACCCATCTCTACTCGTGTTATAAATACAATACGTAACGTTATGATGTCATTTTGTTATCGCCAAACGTTCCAGACCTCCGATCTTGAATAGAAATCAGATGCAGACCTTTGTGTAATAAGTTTGAGGTCTAGGTCTAATGCAGGGGTCAGCAACCTGCGGCTCTGGAGCCACATGCGGCTCTTTAGTCCCTCTCAACTGTTTTTTTGTTTACATTTTCATTTTTATTTATCATTGTTGTAGGTCTACGGTACGACGGAGTCTTTTCTTTTTTTAAGTTATTTTTTGGGGGCATTTTTTAAGCATTTTATTGACAGGACAGTGGATAGAGTCTTGGAAAGGGGGGGGGAGAGAGAGAGATGGCATGCGGAAAGGTCCACAGGCCAGATTCAAACCCGGGTCCACCGCGGCTAGGACTGAGCCTTTGCCATATATGGGCACCCGCTCTACCAACCAAGCTAACCAGGCGCCCAGTACGACGGAGTCTTAGGGCCAGATTGAGGAAAAAAATAAATCTGAGATTTTGAGAATAAAGTCATAATATAATAAAGTAGTCATTTTCCGTGTTATTTTCTTTTTTTCTCGTAAAGTTATGACTATATTCTCGTAATATTACGACTTTTTTCTCGTAAAGTTATGACTTTATTCTCGTAATATAACGACTTTTTTTTTCGTAATATTACGACTTTTTTTCTCCTAATCTCCAATTTGTTTTTTCCCTCAATGTGGCCCTAATACTTCGTAGTACATTTGCACTTTGGCCCTCACTGCATTAGACTTATATACTATATACTTAGACTATAAACTGTGTTACCTTCATCACAATGCTCAAATGTTTTGCGGCTCCAGACAGATTTTTTTTTTTGTTGCCTAAAATGGCTCTTTTGATAGTAAAGGTTGCTGACCCCTGGTCTAGTGTAAACCAATGCTAACGTTAACAAGCTAGCGTAACTAGCCCCCACTGTCTGGGTGGAAGTTGAAAAAGGTTGCATCAGGCTAGAGGGTTGTAACATTGTCCAGTTAGTAGCACACCACAGAACACAAAGAGGAGGTTGGTTCTCAAATGTCAGCCACCCAGAGGACTGAAGCCTCGACACACTGTTCCAACAAATGGACAATACCTGCAATAAAGTTTATCTTTCCTCGCACAAAAAGTGAGGAGATTATCTGCTTATCTGCAACCATCTAAATTCAAAATTTCAATTTGATTAATTTACCTGCACTGTATTTAACGGCAAAGGTGGCACATATCATGACGCAACTTACCTGAGAGCACAGTGAATATCGCAGCGAAGGCGTTGAGCTTGAGGCCGTCGATGACGTTGCCAAAGTGACACACCTCCATGGACATCAGGATGCCGCCGGTGGCCAGCAGGAGGATGTACAGGCACTCCGCGACAATGCACAGCCACAGCACGCCTATATGGAGAGAATTGATTATGGCAAAGGAATAGCAAAGAGGAAGAAAGAAAAAAACCTATTCATATTGTGTGGGGGGTGGGGCTGAACACGGCCGAGTGAATGATGGACGGGAGTGTAGTGATAGGAATGGAGAGCGAGGAGAGATGGGGGATGGGGGAATTGAGAAAGAATATGGGTAAGTAGAGGCGAAGGGAGAGGACAGGGACTGGGAGGATGGGGAGGAGAATGCGACGGGGAAGACAGACCAGTGACCCTGTCGCCCATATCATTAACCTTCACAGTCAGAGAAAGGATATATGATCCACCAAGGGATGGACTACATCCTGAGTGGAGGTCAGTGTGCAAGGTAGGACAAAATATCAATAGATTTAAAAAACGGTGAATGTCAGCTGTGGGAGAACGTACATCATCCCTTTAATGGTAAACTAATGTGATCCCAATATCCCTGACCAATGCTATAAGTGGAAAATTCATCAAGGTACTCTATATCATTGCTTGTGGGAATGTAAGGAGGTTCAACAATTTTGGTCTTCCGTGATACGTTATCTCTCTCAAATGACCTCTTCTCCAATACCTTTAAAAATCCTACGTTATGTAGGACGTTATGTGCCATTGTTCTGTGTTGGAAAAATGTTTGTCTCTTAGCAACTGGTTGAAAAACCTAACATCAAGTTTGGCTCCTCAGAAACTCATATTTATAGTTCGGAAGAAAGCTTCCGAGTTTTATGACATCTGGGAAATGTTTTTGTTAAAAATGGCGACATTGAAGAGGCACTAGAAGTGTGAAGTTAGAGTAAAAATGTACTAATCTATTGTGAGGAATGTGTGCTGTACTTTTTTAATGTTTGTGACCATATTCTCAATTAAATTTAAGATATTTATTTTTAAAATATTTTATTTATTTACTTCATTATATTTTCATTGTAAATGTATATCCATTTAACTTAATGGTTAGCTATTTACTTTCAATTAAGATTGTTTATAGTTATAATCATTTTTATATTATTATTGTTTTATACACTGCCATATGTTCAATTTGGGGGAAGGTTCTGTGTTGTATGTACAATGTGTTAAATGTATAAAATCAATAAATATATGTTAAAAAAAAAAGTAAGCTGTGGTGTAATTGCATGTATCACCCAAGAACAGGTAGTTATTGTGTGGTTAATTAATCACAAGGTGGACTAAAGTAAGAATAAAATTTACATCCTTCAGTTAAAAAGGTCTTTTTTTAACCTGCTCTAAATCGAAATCCACACAAAGATTTCTTTAATTAAATTTATAGTGGTGGAGAGGATTAAAGAAAATGTCATTAAAAAGTGGCATTTGCATTTAAAAGTTTAAACGGGCAGCAATTAAGTGCATTTCGGAAAAGTATTTCCTCTCATTTTTTATTTTTTTTATTTTTTTTATTGAATTAGGACAGTGCACATTAATCAACATATCAGCAATACGCATCGATGTAAATCGATAAATAGCTACATTTCATCCGTAGTCCTTAAGCGGGTACTCACAAAACATAAAACAAATTTTGCAATTACAGACCACCTCACAGGACAGTCCACGAGACCGCACACACAATTTTGCTTTGATATATCTAATATTTGAATCGTATCATCAGCAGAAGAGATGGATCCTCTCAAGTGAATGTAAAATGACGGGGTTCGTGTGATAACAGAGCACCATACTGTTTAAATACACTGGCATCATTACAGTGTCATTTCAGATCTCTTTCTTTCAGGGTCAGAGTCTGGTTTTCTTTGAGGAGAGGAAAACGGCCTGAGTCCAAACCTCTAAATCGCTGCCCACATCGAGGATTTATTTTGGCTATTTACATACGTCTGGTGTTGTTTCCACAGTTTGAAAAAGAACCAAGCCAACCAAAGGTTTGTAGGTGGGATTAAAGGAGAGAGATGGTGTTATTCTATATTTTTCTTCTGTCAACAAATCCCATGAAAAACAAATCATTTGTCTGACTTCCCCCAGCCTGTCTGTGGATCTCAGCTCCAACTGAAGAGGGAAATCTTTAAAAACACTTCACAAATGTATCGTTTCATTTTTTTTAAAAAAAGCTCAGCAATTTCCAAAAACAGCTGGCCACTTTCATTTTTATCAAACGTTACTCAAACGGGAGGAATTCTGCATTAGTTGGGGACGTTTTTCAATGGCTTACTAGTGTTTTCAGTCTTATGGTAATATGGAACTTTTCGTCTGACAACATCACCAGATCAAGATTTCAGTTTGTTTTATAACCCTCATAACTAATTATATTCCTGTCAGCCTCTGCTGTACTTTGTGTAATTTATTGATAAATAATACATTAACACTAAGAAACAAATTCATTTCTCATGTGATGACTGGAAGTATATAAAGATTCAAAACTGTAACCACTGTATTTTGAGGTAAACAAAACATGTTTTTTGCACTAAAACGGAGCATTTCAGACAGAGGGTAAATACAGGCATATTCAGGCAGACAGTATGAGGAAAATAAAGTTTTTTTTTAACATTACAGCATGTAAATATGTTCTAGAAGAAACACAAAATACAAGTATGAACCTGGAAATGATCATGATATGGGACCTTAAAACATTTTTTTTTGCCAATGTGTGACCTGTAACCTTACCTAGGAAAAATGAGACCTTCTGCAACTTTCTGGGTTTTCTCTATCAGCCTGTAGACTGATTTTAATGTGAAGAATGCGGGACATTCTTTCCGTGGAAAATCCAACAAATGTGACATCATGCACGCTCGCAAGTGCCTTTACTCTCTTCAGCTTTGCTTGCATGGCATCAACAGCATGCAACAATAGCTAACGTTCGGTTAGAAATGGAGTCTGCAAATGCAAACAAACGACCAGTCACCACCACAACTCAGACTCCAACACAAACTCCACAGAAGCACAAAAAAAACAAACAAAGATATATCTAGTGAAACCCGTCTTGTAAAACAGGAATGTGACCGACGTCGAGGGGCGAAAACTAGGATCGACATCGGTAGGCTCTCCGATTCATGGAGGGACCTTTCGTTTGGTTTTTCGGTATCCAAACGGACCCCGAGCTGGTAAAATTCCTATTGCACAGGTAAGCTAACATTACTGCCAATCATGTGAAATATACTGTAGAGTGATATTGTGGTTTTAGCTGTCAATCACATTCAGCCTCACTGTTTTGAGCGATGCTCGCTCACGTCTACGTGGTGCGAGCACAAGCGCGAGCAACAGGACGCTAACTGTCGTTGACTTAACGGCCACAGGTGATACTGTTAAAGGTCCCATATCGTGCTCATTTTCAGGTTCATACTTGTATTTTGTGTTTCTACTAGAACATGTTTACATGCTGTAAGGTTAAAAAAAAACGTAATTTTCCTCATACTGTTTACCTGAATATACCTGTATTTACCCTCTGTCTGAAACGCTCTGTTTTACCGCATTTTGACGGAATTGCGACGGAATTGCAACAGGATTGCGTTGCTAGGCAACAGCTTCGGTCCATGTGTACTTCCTGTCAGCTGATGACATTCACATACACTGCAACCAGGAATAAACTGGGACACATTTAGAATGTTTATGTTTAAAACTGTGTAAAGGGTCTAAATATTGTATATTTGTGACATCACAAATGGGCAGAAATCCTGACAGCTTGTTTCAAATGCAGAGTTTCTGAATACGGGCTGTGTGTATTTCCCTGTGGATTGAGCGTTTCGATACTTTCACAGTATTTATATAGGACTTAAGCCTGCTTTATAATAAAAAACGATGAAAATCTCACTTTTTTATAATATGTCCCTTTTAACAAGCAATTTCTGATTCTTACATAGAGTCCCTTTAGGTGTGGATGAGATCTACGCTGCTGCTATGAAGTAGTTGATGTAAATGACTGTTAAATTATTATAGTATTTTGATCAACAATCTTCTCCTGGCAACCTCTACACTAACTCCATGTAGACTAAAAATGACATTAGTTGGATGCATACGTCACCCGCTACTCATTGATTCGGGGCAAAATAACAACGCCTTCCAAAAAGAGGACATTCATGAACATTCATGTCAGACTGAATAATGAAGTGAAACAAAATGACGACTCAGTCTGATTATCAGGCTGAAGCAGGTTTCAGCATGGGAGGAAGAGGGCTGAGGGAGCTGATTAGAGGGCTTTAGAGGGTATGGAAGTGATTGTTGGAACACCACTTTACTTATTACCACAGCTCTGTGGTGCCATTGATTTGACCGAAACACTGTAATAGCCTTGGAATTATGTTATTGACTTTATTATAATTAGATGAAGAAAATGGAGGGGTTTATTTGTGTGAGGCAGGGATACTTTAAGCTACTGCCTCAGTATACGGCATGATACTCATGCTGTCATTACAAATAACCAGCAGGAAGCCTGATGGTGGCTTCAGACTGAATGTGGGATTACAGATGAAAAGAAGTGTGGCTCTTGGCGGCTGACAGATGTTCTAACAACTGTCTGATTGGTACGGGCATTGCCAGTATTTCACAGTGACAAAAGATTTTAAAATTCCTTTTTCTAAAACGTCCACTACAGTTAGAATGGTCCCCACAGCGCTGAGTGATCTGAAAAGAAGCCCTTATTGTTGAGAGAGCTAAAGAGTTCAGGCCTGTGAGCAGCACAGTAACCTCTTTCATTAGATTGTACAAACATCTTTATTAATATCTGAAAAAATATCTAAGGTGGGCCTAATGTGAGACATTTCTTTTGCATTTCAGATTTCTGGAATATATTGTGATATGAAGCCAATACATTAAAGGCCCCATATCTTGCTCATTTTCAGGTTCATACTTGTATTTTGTGTTTCTAATAAAACATGTTTACATGCTATAATGTTCAAAAAACACATTATTTTCCTCATTCTGTCTGCCTGAATATACCTGTATTCACCCTCTGTCTGAAATGCTCCGTTTTAGTGCATTTCAACAGAATTGCAACAGAATTGCGTTGCTAGGCAACAGTTTGGGTCCATGTTAACTTATTGTCAGATGATGTTATTTACATACACTGCAACAGGAAATAAACTGGGACACATTTAGAATGTTTATGTTTAATACCGTGTAAAGGTCTAAATATACTATATTTGTGACATCACAAATGGACAGAAATCCAAACAGCTTGTTTCAAACGCACAATTTCTGAATACGGGCTGTGTGTGTTTCTCCGTATATCGAGCGTTTTGATAGTTTAACAGTATTTATAAAGCACTTAAACCTCCTTTATAATATAAAAGACATGAAAATCATTTTTTTTTTACAATATGGGACCTTTAAATCCAAACCCAGTAGCACTCTGAAATCCCCAGGATGTGTCCTAATCAAATCAAAAAAAAGAAAAGAAAATGCAAATATCACACTCATAAAATAAATGGACATATCAGTACTCTAAGAAAAAATCTGTAGAGAAACAGACAATGTCCTGGCAGAAAATTACTAGTACATTTTTCGTTAAGCTTGCAGCCATTTTCTTCAACCCTGAAACGGAAAGTTCTGTAGATTTACAGTATATCCTCCGTACCGAGCCAAATAGCAGGCTCAACCTTTACATTCTGGAGGGAAAACAGACGCTAACGCTAGCATTTGTACGTTACCTATTGGTCTCTGCGGACCACCTGAGACTCAAACTGGGGCTAACTCTACCTGACGTCCACTGAAGTCTAAAATATAAGCATTGATAAAACCTAAATTACAATACCAAACTTAGTCTCAAAATTAGTCATCAAAATATTCCTGGCGTATCTGGTAACGTTAACGGTCGAAAACAACTGAACTAAACAACGAAACAGCTTTCCAACTAAAACGATACTGAGCTAACGTTAAGTCCTTAACATAAATCATCCTGAAGTGTGAGAAAAGTTTCTCCACATCAAAACTACACTTTGCCGTGTGGGATGGTCTCTGCCTTCTTCCAACTTTGGCGCTAGCGGAGGTTCTTGTTCCCACAATGCAATGCGTATTTAAAAATAAGGGTAAAACTCCCGTGAAAAATCTATACAGAAAATTCCTTCATATTAACACGGTACATTGGCCCCGTACTTTTACGGACTTTTCTTAAAGTGTAGTACTCTAATGCCAAGTTTGGGACACTGAAAAGTCTTTTAAAAGGCCTAAAAATCACCTTAATTAACGTAGGAAACAGTCAAGGCCACATGTGTAATCCCATGCTCAGTAATTTTACCAATTACAGTGTTATTGCTGTTACAAAACCTCAGCTTATGTGTACATCAAACAAACAATAAGACTATTAATAATAAGAAAGAAATAAAGAATAATGAATATAATTGTTTTGAAGCATTTAGGCATATTAGAATGACATTAAATAGCATTATTTTTATTGGCTTTTATTTGTTTGAGGAAGACCTACACCCACTGGAGCTTAGGTTTCCCACTTTATAGGCAGTGTCCCACTTTACAGCAACTCACCCTATGTTCCAAGTCCCTTTTGCACCAGTGAGATGGAACATGCTACTGAGTGATGGACGATAGGATGTATGAATTGTATTCGTGTCAGTGATAATATTTTGCTTACCTCTTTCATTTGAAGGTGCAACATAAAGGAAACTTCTGCATTTTTCACCTGGAAAAAGGTTAATTATTAGACACTGAATTGACACAAGACAGTATATATAATCACTACTGCAACATGCTGATAAGTGAGACAGGTACTCCATTTGTATTCCATCAATTTTCCAGATCGAGCTATAGAGAGCCACAGGTAGCCTATTCCACCTTGTGTGACACAGATAAATCTGTAAAAAAATCAAAAAAATCCCTATTTGATCCAATCTGTGAAGGGATTTGGTTTGTATGTTTGCCACTTCCCCCTCAGCATGTCCAAATTTCCTGCCTAAAATCCAGCCTGTAGCAGTGAGTGTGCTGGCCAAAAAATTTGACTCTCAACAGGACAAACGTTAGTATAGCACAGATACGGAGGACACATTCCTTGACCCACAACTGAGGGACCATGCAGCTGGTTTATCTGGAACAGTTGAACAGCACTCACACACGACAATAAATCATAAACAGTAAATGCTGTAGGTATAACTGGATTTCTCAGTCTTATGATATTGAACTAAATATCTTTGGGTTTTTGGATCAGACAAAACATACAATTTGAACATGTCAACTATAGGGGTGAAGACAATGGAGTAGAAGCGCTACTGGGTCTCTGTGGTAATCACATACAGGTGCTCTTTAGATCCTTCAGATGTATTGGCCTTTTTTCCCCCTTTTTTCTCCTCTCTATTGATGATGTGTCATTTCCTTGTTTTTCCACCATTAGGCTCTACTGATTTAGTGTAACACAATATAGATGTGCAAGCTACTGCTGAATGCTCACAGTGACCCTGATGAAGACTTATGTTGGTCGCAACGCGTTGGTCATTTTAAACAATTATTGCCATGATTTTAAATGGCAATAATTAATAAAAGACATTTTAATTTTGCTCAAACACTACAGTGTGCCTTGGATTATTTTTGGGGGAGATTTGCATTTTGTACTTTTTTTGAGACCCTTTTCCACCCATGCAATGAGCCCTTCACAAGACTGGATGTCAACTAGGGATGTAAGAAAATATCGAAAATATCGAGTATCGCGATATTATATTTTGTTATACTGTATCGATTCTCAAAAACACTGTACTGATTTTTAATGAATAGTTTACATGCAAAGATCAAATCAGTCAATACTTTATTTCATTGGCAGAGACATATGCTCCCTCTCAGTGTGTCCTCTCAAAGTAGTGTTATTATGATGTTGGATGTTACAGCGACAGATGTTCCAATTACATAAAGAAAGCAAACTTTTTAACTTAGATTATGCATATGGTGCTGTGTTCTTTCTACTATGACTACTATGAATTCGATTTTAATTGCCTTACTTACAGTATCACAATATATCGCATTATATTGAATCGTAACCCCTTGATACATGGTATCACCAGCCCTAATGTCAACTTGGATATTGTGCTTTTCTTTTTTTTTTCTCTTTACTATTTTCTGACATTCATTCTCAGTTGAGTAAAACCTTGCAATGAAAGTCCTAACATCCTTTGGATAAACATAATTAACTTGTAATTTCTGAGATGAATCACGGAATCTAGTCTGTGTTAAAGCACTATCATTTTTTTAGTGATGGAAGATGTTACAAGAAGCTGGACTTTGCCTTATTGTTTTGGGTTACTGGATCTGCGTGTCTCTCCAGTGACGCACAGCCTCCCCGCTGCGCCTCCGCTCCGCCGCGCCGCGCCGAGCTGCGCTCCGGTCCCCACATCAGCCCCGGCGCATTTTGTTTTTTAAAAACTTACCGGTCATGTTGATGTTCTGCTCGCAGGAGAACCAGATGCCGGTGTGAAACTTCCTCATCACGTACTTGTCCTCCCCGGTCTCCCAGATGTACTGCACCAGCCGCGTGTCGTTGATGTTGGAGCTGTTGAACCTGATGCAGAAGGACTGCCTGGTGGTGCCCGGCCCGGTACAGAACGGCTTCACCACTTTGCGCGTCCCTTCGCACCAGTAGCTGGTGGTGAGAGCCGACACCGCCAGCAACAGAGCGACGAAGTTCAAGGTGAGAGCGAGCGATGCTCTCCGGCGCCGGTCGACCCCCATACCGGAGACTGAAGACGCCTTAATCCCCCCGCCTGGTATCACACCCGAGTCTGGCGACTTTTCCCTCCTCAAATCTTCATAATCCGGTTATTTCCGTTAATATATCCGTGACTAATTATCGTGGCGCGTCTGGCCCCTACAGTGTGCCTCTCACATCTGCTCCTCCGGTGCAGCTGACTCTCTCATTTTGTAGGCTGCCCCCCCCCCCCCCCCCCCAACCTGATACACACCCCCTCTCTCTCACACACGCACACACACACACGCGCGCTCATGTGGTCCTAGGGCTCCTGACAGGCTGCAGTGAAAACAGGTGTCATCCCACTGGCTCAGGGTTTTTCAGACCGATTTGTCAATAAAAGTGATTTGCACCAGTGGATGTTTGATATATAGCCTTGGTTCAGTTTACCACATATACAAGTGCCATAAAAAGTAGTCAGCCTCCTTTGGAGTTTTTAAAGGGCCACTCCAGTAATTTATGATGCACTTCTATATAGCTGGGGGACTCCAAAGAGATTAATAAAAAAAAAAAGAATGGTCCAGATTTGAAGCAGCTACAGCCAAGAAATCCGGACTTTTAGTCCAGAGTACGGCTGTATCCCAAACCGCCTACTACATACTACTGACGGACGCAGTATGCATACTGCGTCCGTCAGTAGTATGTAGTATAGAACATAAATTGATTTATTTTGTAGTACGCTTGGCCGGATTTCGCGGGTTTCCGGTTTTGAAAAGCAGAAGTAAACAGCACGGACGATAGCAAACCTCCGCTACTTAACATTACAAAGATGACCGAAAGTGACCATTCCAGCGCTATGCGTTGCGGGATACAGTAGTTTTACGAATCAGTACGACATCCGGGTATTTTTGGCATACTGTAGATTTTGCTTTTGTTCGCATACTGCATACTGCATTCTGGCCAATCAGTACGTACTACTAGTATAGTATGAGGTTGTACTACTAGTATAGTATGAGGTTGTACTACTAGTATAGTATGAGGTTATACTACAAGTATAGTATGAGGTTGTACTACAAGTATAGTATGAGGTTGTACTACTAGTATAGGATGAGGTTTTAGTACTGATATAGTATAAGGTTTCGGATACAGCCTACGTCTTGCTCCAGAGACACTGGATCCCACATTTCCCATAATGCACTTTATAACATCTTTTCAATAGACCCGTCTTGTCTATCCTTGCCATTGTAACGCCTGCTATAAATCTGTAGTCCCTTAGCCCAAACTGAAATGACCATAGACATTGCGGCGATACGTCAACGTGGGCGCCATATTGGACAGGGCAAGACTGGTCTGTAACCCTATACTAGTTAACGGTGAAGCTGCCGTTTCTCTGGATAAAAAGCACTATAACGTCTACATTTCAAAACCGATTTCAACCAGTCGTTATTATATTAAAGGGTTTATGATCTACGAGGAGTAGAAAAATAAAGTTTAGTCTCCAGTTACTTAGAATCTGGATAGTTGAGCTCTAGTCGCTGCTAGACGCTCAGGAAACAAGTGTGTACCATCGGCTGACATGAACTGAATTACTGAGCTGATAGAAAATAATTCATTTATCAGAAGGAATTGTTAAAACTCACGTTTGTCAAGTATGGCTTTGGCTTATTTTCCTTGTTTAAAGTTAATACTCGTAGAGAGTCTCTGTATAATATAATATAATATAACATAATATAACATAATATAACATAATATAATATAACATAATATAATATACAATCAAGTGTCTTCCTCCGTTTTAGTGATCATGCTTTCAGTCTATAGGCTACGACTAACACTGCTACTGATATTACTATTATGTACTGACTAATAAGAGCAATCAGAATAACAGGCAAATAGTAGTACATAAATAAATAATGGTAACAATAAATATTAGAATAATAATATTAGTTATGATCTTTATTGAAACAATGGTGATAAAACAGCAATTATAAAAAACTGAATAATCTAATAATTGTTAAAAAAGACATGCCATCAGTTTTATTGTTTGCAATATTAGATACATATTGTTTTTAGTACGTATCATACATTTCATGTTTTAAACACGATATTAAGTTAGATATGAACATCAATAAGCTAACATACATTATCTTATATCGATTATCTAACAATAAGAAACGTTAGCTAGCTCTTATCTGATGTTACAGAAGCAAACGTTGTGTAAAAATGTAACGTTAACTTGAACAGTTGATAATGTGAGAAATGCTTAAAGGAAAATGTGATATGATAGTACTAGTTCTTAATAATGACCTAATAATTGATTGAATCCCACCATATCAAAGGACATATCCATGAACCGGAAGCAGTGACGTTAACATATTTATCCAAACCGGGATTAGAGGTTGCAACAAATATTATTGTATTAAATAAAAGAACTACAAAAGGTTATATATACTGCATCTTTTTTTAACTCTCTCCCCAATGACCTTTTTTTCTTTTTGAATGTGAATCTTAAAACCCAAACAGTGGAGCAAAATATAAAAATGTACTCAATAAATACATGTCTTATTTTTTAGGCCATAACATCTGTGACCTCTAGCAGATTCTCCCCCCATGAAAGGAGAGAAAAATACTGCTGAAAGCAAAAGTTTATCACTCCCCACACAGACAGTTAGCACCTCCATGCAATTGCTACCAGGGGAATAGCTCTGCTGGTGTTGGGTCAGGGTGGGCAGGACTAGACAGCTTTCAATCAGGGACAGAGATACAGAGAAATCTATAAACTGTTGGAGGTGGGGAAATATCCAGCCTGTCCTGAGTGTGATAAGTTTTACCTTTACGCAAATATTCTGCTTATATGAATGTTTGTATATGCTTGTCTGCGGATATTTGGCACATTGTGATGTCCATCAGTAATTTCCTGTGACTACATGCAGTATGTATGAATAAGAGTGAGAGAAATGGTGTGTGTATTTGTTAGGGATGCACCCATTCGACTTTTTCAGTCCTGAAAGCGATACCTGGGCTCTGGGTATCAGCTGATACTGAGTGCCGATCCGATACCAGCGTTTCATTAATAAGCTGTATGCCTCACCGTGCGGAAGTGATGGGATCATTCTGTTATGTGTAAGGCAACATCAGGCTTGACTTTAACATTATTTTCCTAAGAAATAAATACTTAAAATACATTTACTGAATTGTTATTTATTATTAAAGGTACTGTTTGTAAGTCCTAACACGTATAAATCATTGCGGGTCGGTGTCCCATGCGCACTCGCGTGTGGCTACGCTGTTCAGACTCTGACTCCAACACAAACTACACGGAAGCACCAAAACCGCAAAGTTGTATCTAGTGAAGCCCGTCTGTTAAACAGTGTTAACTCTTCCTGCTTCAGCCTCCCGACCTGGTCAGAAGACACAGAGGAGACCGTATCTTTGGTCTCCAGGGCCGGAGTCTCTGCTGTACTCTGCTCCTCTGCCGGCCTTCACTCGTTCTCACTCGCACTCTCGCTCCACCTCTCACGTGCATGCGCGCACACTCCACACTGCAGAAGAGTTAGTTTAGCTCTGAGAATATCTAGTGAATGTACAGTGGACGTTTGTGCAGAAATAACTGCTGCAGCTCCTCCAGACCAACAGAGGTTTCCCGTGTCTTGTGAAGTGACGGGGCTCCGCAGAGAGAAACGTTATCGTCTCCGACCAAAACTCCAGTGTCTCCCCTGTTCCCTCCGGCCACGGTGGGGAGGCTGAGGCAGGAAAAGCCAACACCAGGATCAGCATTGATTCATGGAGAGACCTTCGTCTGGTCAGCTAACATTACTGCCAAGCAGCTGAAATATAGAGTGATATTGTGCTTTTAGCTGACATGTGTCTCCTCACTGTTTTGAGCGATGCTCCTTCATGTCTATGTAGAGCGAGCACAAGCACGAGCGCGAGCAACAGGACGCTGACTTTCGTTGACTTAACAGCAACAGGTGTCGCTGTTAACAAACAGTCCCTTTAAAACAATAAATCTTACACCAGAAACTTTGTAAAAAATCTTCAAAAATTAACAGGAATTACAATTGAAATGTAAACCTTTTTAATGCAGCAACTAATTTGTCAAAACTTAAACAGGAATTCAAATTCCAGTATATAATGTATATAGTATATAAACATAGAATTGAATAGAATAGATCGGGGGTGTTAGGAAGAGGCTGTTGGGGAACTGCAAACGTTTGTCCTGTGAGACTAAAAGTCATCAGTCTTTCCTCCTTGCCCTCCCCCTTTCTTCCGACCTATACCACTCCATTACCACACACACACACGCACACGCACACGCACACGCACACGCACACGCACACGCGCACACACACACACACACACACACACACACACACACACACACACACACACACACACACACACACTGCCTTGAAGTGATACAACACAGTCGCTCAGTTTCAGCCCCCTTCACATTCTTCCAAGCATCCAACTATAATCACCATGATTAATATCAGTGATGCATGCGCTGCCTTTGCTTCCCATCATTCCCACAGCACACCAGGGATAATCAATAGCAGCAGTGTCCACAGTGCACGGATGTGACACACACCCTGTTTGATCCTCAGGCCTCTTATCCTGACTCGAGGCAGGTTGAGAAATCTCTCTGTCACCTTCAGGTTGATCTATACTGTAGAGGGGGGGTGGGGGGAGACGCACTCTGGCTGGAATATCTCGCTGAGGGTCAGCGCTAATGTTTCACTCCTTTTGTGCCCCCGAGCCAAAGGAAAAAAAACACTCCAAGGACGGCAGGTGCCATAGATTCTCATCACATGCGATGACCTTGCAGTTGCCCTGACATGAATATGAGAGGACGAGCAATAGAGGCAGAGACATAAATATTGGAGACGTTTCATCTTCACAGGAGGGCTTGTGTGCATCGTCGGGCTCAGGTGATGGACTGTCAGAGGGAAGGGCGCCGTTTCTGGGTGAGGTCAAAGTATGCTCAATAGGAGAGTCATCACTTTCTCTTTTCTGCTATCATCAGCACTTACTCATATGATTCATTTGTATACATTTACATTCTTATACTTTTCATAGGAAGATGACAGATGGTTGTGTTGTTTTCCAGCTATCACCCTGCTACACACATTCATACATGGGAGACTGTCCTCCTATGGCGAGTGACAGTATCAGTTGTTCCAGTAAGTACCCTAACAATATGCGGGTGATAGCTAGACCAATGTCAAAGTCCATTATTTCCACTATAAGACGGAAAAGATAAATGTATAAACTGCTAGAAGTTTTATATTTATTTACCATTAAAGCTGCAGTAGGCAGTATATTTTTGGCGTCATTGGGCAAAAATCCCATAATAACCCTTCAGCATATTGTAATTCAAGTGTTCTGAGAGATAACTAGACTTCTGCTCCTCCTCATGGCTCTGTTTTCAGGCTTTAAAACATCTAGCCCGTGATGGGAGACTTTGACCAATCACAGGTCATTTCAGAGAGAGAGAGAGCGTTCCTATTGGCTGTTGGTATTTCCTCAACTGATCTCAACATGGCTGCCGGTTCACAAACTTTCTCATTTTACAGCTAAACAGTACACCACAAGATGATTCTGAAAACATTTTGACGGAATTCGTGAGTGATTGACAGCCGGTTCTCATAGACGGCAGCTGGACGGCAGACTCCAGATCAGCTCTGACTGCTTGTTTTCCTCCAGTCGGTGAAATCTTGCAGATGCCAGATGTCAGATTTGCTCCATTTCTACCCACTGCAGCTTTAACCTATCTATACAGTATAAGGTCTGTTTATAAAAGCCCAGTGTCCCTCCGAATTACATTCATGTCGAACGATTCCGCTTCTCATGATTTACATCCAATGGCAACTCTCAGTGCCAAAAGTAAGCAGTGTGCCTGTTGAGGTGGAAAGTAAAGGTGGTCTGACTACCATATAGGAGACTGGAGTCCATATCACAGACCTGCAATTAATGCCTACCCTTTTATTAACTCTAACCACAATTTATCCCTATAAGCTTAAAGGCAGGGTTGACGATGTTCTCCAGTCTCCACTATTTGTTCTATTGGTTGAAATGGTCTTTACGCCCCGACAGCGATCTATTACTGATGAGCTCTGAAAAAGGACTGGAAAAGAGCTGGAGCTCATGAGGCCATGCTACTTTCAAATGATGCTAGCTTTCAAACATTGTCAACCCTATCTTTAAAGCTGCCGTGGGTAGAAATGGAGAAAATCTTATTAAAAAGTTATTTTTATAAAACAGTCACTATATCCTGACAGTAATGCATGAGAAAGGTAATCTGAAAAAACTCATGTGCCTCTGTATCCTCCGGTGTCCTCTGGCATCTGCAAGATTTCACAGAAAGGAGGAAAACAAGCAGTAAGAGCTGATCTAGAGTCTGCCGTCCGGCTGCCGTTTCTGAGAGCCGGCTGTCAATCACTCGTGAACTCCGACCAAACGGTCAAACTAGGCAGCGTTGATCAAATATGAATCAATATTCTGTTACTGTAATGCCTATTTCTCTCCTTAGATGTTTTCATAAACATCTTGTAGTGTACTGTTTAGCTGTAAAATGAGGAAGTCTGTAAGCCAATAGGAACGCTCTCTCTCTCTCTCTGAAAGGACCTGTGATTGGTCAAAGTCTCCCGTTACAGGCTAGATGTTCTAAAGCCTGAAAACAGAGCCATGAGGAGGAGCAGAAGTCTAGTTTTCTCTCAGAACACTTGAATTACAATATGCTGAAAGGTTATTATGGGATTTTTGCCCAATGATGCCAAAACATTTCTGCCTACTGCAGCTTTAAGGATAGCACAGCTTTACTCATCTGCTTTCTCAACACGTTTTCAGCTAGCTGTCGATTCTAACGTGTTGATATACGGGGTAATAAAGAAAAAAGGGGAATAATGGAAATGATTATATAATGAGAGAAGTTACATTTTATTGATGGTTAATTAAAATTTTACAGACCTCTTTTATTGCAGAGCCTGACTGGTTAATTCTAATATATGTCATAATTAAGGCAGATGGATTTACATATTAAAGATAATAACAGAGAAAGCAATAACGTGTTATAGTCAGGAGTAATGCAGTATTCTGGACACATTTTCTTCAATTAGCTAACAGCCTTATTTGAATAAAGACACACTATTTTTTTTATGTAAAATACCTTTAGGTTCATTTAGCTGATTGAATTTACATGCATTATTCACGTGTCTGCATGCTGGTGTGTGATTTGCAAAACAGATTTCCACTATAAATAAAAAGAAGTGCCAGACGGTGAAATGTGCTTCTGAGTGCGTACGCAAGAGGAGACATTTACAGGTGAGTCACTTTCTGTCCCCTCGTTCGTCTCCTTCCCCCCCCCCCCCCTCTCTGCAGTCTCTCGTCCCTCTATGTCCCTGTCTCTGTTGATTCATGTCTGTGCTGAATGAATCTGAGCTGTAGCTAACAGACAGACTGTGACAGATACTGGCAGTCAACTCATCCCTCTCGCTCCCGTGACGGTTCCCTGGCATGTTTTACTAATTGTGTTTGTATCTTTAATGCAGCAGGTGGCCTAGTCTATCTGGAGGTGTTGATGGCCCTAGTTTTGAAGCACCTGGGCCCAGTGCGCTCCCCCCTATAAAGCTCCGCCTTTCTGGCCACAAGCTCCCCTTGTCACAACGGCATTGTTACCTCCGCCAAGTCCGAAGGCCTAGGAAGGAGATTATGTTTTCACCGGCATTGGTTTGTTTGTTTGTTAGTTTGTTTGTTTGTTTGTTTGTTGGTTTGTTGGTTTGTCTGTTAGCAGAATTACTCCAAAAGTCGGCAATGGATTTGAATGACATTTTTTGGAGGGGTGGGGTGTGGCACAATGAACAATCCATTAGATTTTGGTGGCGATCCGGATCATGATCCGGTTTTGGGATTTTTTTTTAATAACTCCGATCATCCTGTGCATTGACCCCACAGGTTTTAGACATGCGCAGTGTAACTGCTGACGCTTTCATGACACGTCAACCAGCCTCTTTCCTTCTGCCTGCAGAGAGAGAGACAGAGAGAGAACGGCGTTTTTTCACAATAAACTCTGTGAAATTCCAGTTGAGTTCGACCAAAGCACACTTGGTGATTGTTGGAAAGAGTAACAACGAGGGTTTAGGTGAGTTTTATTTTGTTTCTGTCCAGTTTGAATGCAGTGTTTTACGATGCTCCGCTACGTACAGCTGATCTCAACATAAACAAAAATACACGTGGATAATGGTGCAAGCTGCATGGAGAGGGGGGGGGGGCAATCGTACTCGGGCAGCTTGGCGGAGGTCTGCGCTCTCCGAGAGCCATTCTAGTTGATTTTGTTTTCACCCATGCAACATCACACTACACACACCCTCACCACTGATTTTACTGATACTCAAGCCTCATCTTTTTCTTAGTTGATTTTTGGGTTGTTGCTATTATTTTGAGTTTAATAAATTACTTATTATTTACCTTCAGTCTGCGTCTCCCTCTCTTTTGTCACGACTTCAGAGTCGGGTCGTGACCCTCCTCAAATACAGCCTTTTACATAATGGCTCTCTCTCCACAACCCAATTGCCAGAATAAAAATGTTGGCACTGTATGTTTCTGCAAACTACGGACACGTTGAATCTCAATGTCTCTGAAACCAAAAATACATGTAATATCCACATTTCTACATACGTGTATGTCCACGTTATAGTGTTTTTAACCACTCGTGGTGCATTCTCAATTATGTTTAGGTTTAGGCAAAAAAACAACTACTCAGTTAGGTTTAGTAAGAGATCATGTTTTGGGTTTAAAATAAGTAACTTTTGGTTTCACTCGGGACATGAACAGCGGTCTACTGGGTGAAAGTCCTGTGTTTGACTGATACATTCACCCTCTGACTTACTCAGACTTTGATTTAAAAAATATTTGTGATAGAAACACAAATGTAAACGTTCCCTTGAAATGTAATTGACAATGCAGTTTCATTGTATGGAAACGTAAATTTTTTGGAGACCAGGCTGCTCTACACCGACAGTGGCCATATACACACATGTAAAGTACATATACGCACACACACACCTCACATGTACATTGGTCAGAGCAATAAAGTACCAAGTATGCATTAACAATAAACTATGTTATCAACTAAAAGTTTACCTTTCAATGTTGAAAATAAAATCTTCTCCAAGTGACACTTCAAAACAATTCCTGTAACAAATGAAAATGTCACAATTCTTTCCAATATTTTCACTGTAAAAGATAACAAAGATTTCACCCCTCCTGTTCTTATTTGTTCCTCCTCTTTGTCAGTGTCATTATTTTACATTTTTACCACAATTCAGCCTGTATAGTCCTTCAGGTACCTTGGCCCTAAAACTGCGCGTTGTGTGTCACCCACAACTCTGTCAGGGATTGCAACAATCTCTGGTGCTGTGTTGGTTTAAATATCGACGGTGCAACCAGTGCGGCGCACCGGGGCCCAGAAGCTGTCAGGGGCCTAAAGATCACCTTCCTACACCGTGTCCACACCGAATCGGTTATATGCACTTCTGTTACGTCATGTAAACATACCACGGCTTCCTATCAACTGTGAGCTCGAGATCAGACTGGAGACGTAACCACTTATCTTCCTTCCTTTGTTCTTTTTAAACAGAAAACACACGTTTAATATTGTGATATTTACTGGAAATGTATAATATAGCCAATAGCTGCAGGAAACTTTCAGCTCTCTGGTGATCTCCCTCCAGCCAGCTGACACCTTATTTAGATTTTTGTAGTGAAATGAGGAGTTATCGTATAGATAACTCTTTCCAATAAAAAAAGACATGGTTCTTGAGCAGTGTTGTTAATGACTTTGAGGAGCACAAGACCTGTAGGATAAACTTCTAATGGGTGAGTACTGGTTTCTTTTTCTTATTATGGAGTGAAATCAGGGATTTAAATCCGTAGCACTGTAATTGTTATGTCTCATATGTTGGAAAATGTGCACCTACTGTAATCTGTGTCTGTGGTAACATTTGGCTGCTGAGTCCAGGGCAGGATGTTAAGTTAGCGTTGATAAACTTGGTGCTCCGGCTGCTGTCCGTGGTGCTGATCTGAGGCTGGTTTGCAGGATGGGAGTTACATGGTGAGCCTCTCCATGGTGGCAGAGCAATTGTCTGCTTTGCAATTGTCTGGAGTGGTTGTGTTTGGGGCGAGGGCCCAAGAAAAAAATTTGCACCGGGGCCAATCACAATTATGTTACACTACTGGTCTCAACAGTCACTGTTGTGTTTGTCACAGTGGGTACTAGGCCTGGTCCCGGATTCCATCCGAAGAACACCTCTAGTGTCCAGCTGTACCATCTAGGACCTGTGGTCCACAGGATTCACCACTGTAGCCTTTCTCCAGACCGTGCGGTGATTGAAAGGCTGTATTCTACACAGTGTCCCTGATTCAGTGTGTCCATGTCCTCGACTGTCCTGTTGAAGTATTTCTTATGTTTCACTTCTGGCTGCAGAAGACTATCCCTCATTGATAGCAGGATTCTTGCTCTCCTACTCAGCAATCTCTGAGCTGGGCTTGTCTTTATTTCTTGAGTTGGTGTGTTGCGGTGATCCAGCGTAGACAGGTATGGGTCCTCTCCTGCTGCCTTGGCTGTCATCATTAGTTTTGTCGTTTTCACAGCAGACTCTGCCATCCCGTTGCTTTGTGTGTGTCAGGAGATGAAGTTCTGTGCTGGAACTCCCACAGCTGGCGGAAACGCTGGAACTCTTGGGATGTGTACTGTGACCCATTATCTGAAACAACTAGTATGTCTGGGATACCTTGACGAGCAAAGTGAGCCTTCAGCTTCTTCATCACAGTACTTCACTTATATGTATCTGGTAAGTAGTCGATTTCCCAAAAGTTGGAGTAGTAATCAACCGTTATGAGGAAGTCTTTATTGTCATATAAGTAAACAAATCTGTGCCAACTTTGGCAACCACATATATTGGAAAGTAAAGTCACTGTAGCTGTGGAGGTTTTGTGTTTCTGACAGAACAAGAGTCAGTGTGTGCCTGGTTTTTCAGTTGATTCAGTTATTCTCCCCCCTCTTTGGCTGTGCCTGTCAGACCAACCCCAACATGGAAATGTTAGATTACGTTCTTTGTTCCAGATGACTTTCCACAGTGAGAGTATGGAACCAGTGCCATATGCTGCATTTCTTGCAAAAAAAAAATTATTTTGTGCATAAACTGTATTTTGTGGGATGAATGCATGACTGTACGAGCACAAAAAGCACCATTGCTTGTAGAGTTTTATTGCCATGGAAGTTGTATTGCCAAGACGAAAATAAACAGAATAATGGAGTAATTACCACAAAATATAAAAACTCAAGCTAGAATAATTACAATGTAATTAGCTTTTCATTTCTACCACATAGAACAACTGCATAGTCATGACCTGACAGCGGTGTGAAATTCTTCAACAATGCTGTGCACAGCAATTTAAAGGTCCAATATTGTAAAAAGTGAGATTTTCATGTCTTTTATATTATAAAGCAGGTTTAAGTGCTCTATAAATCCTGTGAAAGTATCGAAGCACTCAATATACAGAGAAATACACACAGCCCGTAATCAGAAATTGTGCGTTTAAAACAAGCCGTCAGGATTTCTGTCCATTTGTGATGTCACAAATATACAATATTTACACACAGTTTTAAACGTAAACATTCTAAATGTGTCCCACTTTATTCCTGGTTGCAGTGTATGTTAATGACATCAGCTGACAGGAAGTAAACATGGAGCTAAACTGTTGCCTAGCAACGCAATTCTGTTGCAATTCCGTTGAAATGCACTAAAACGGAACGTTTCAGACAGAGGTAAATACAGGTATATTCAGGTAGACAGTATGAGGAAAATAAAGTTTTTTTTTTAACATTATGGCATGTAAACATGTTCTCATAGAAACACAAAATACAAGTGTGAACCTGAAAATGAGCATGATATGGGTCCTTTAACATTCATGAAATTCAATACATATACGTGCCACAAATGCTAGCTAGCTTGTGAAGTGTCACTAACGTGTAGTGTCCCAACCTCTACAAATATGTGGCACTACTATTGATATTCCATTCAATTCATTACATTATTCCATAGTGTTCATTTTGTGTCCTATTGAAATGCAGTTTTGTTGAAACACATTCTGTACTGTAAAAAGTGATATCTGGTGGCCCTATTTTATCTCGTGCAGATGTGGCATTTAATTGCCCCAAATTTCTCGACATGTGATGTCATCACCTACTGAGGATGCTCACTTTTCTCTGTTTCTCACTTTGACCTGCATCCTGCCATCTCAGTTATCTGGTTTGTTATCTGCTCCCCTCACACACACACAGTAGACAGCTGTCTAGCTCAGTGAAGAGGACACGGCTCATCACATCCGGTCCACCTCCAGCCCTCCAGCCCTCCAGCCCTCGACCACTACTGCTGAGGTCGTCCTCTTATCGGCGCTTCTCTCCAGACCCTCGTTATCTCATCTCCTCCATGTTTCCCACCACTGATGATGCCGTCTCATTCTGGCTGATTATAAGCGCCAATAATGACTCACAGCTCTAATGCCTTTCATTTGGTGAAATGGACAATCCTTTTCAAGGTTGAGAAAGTGCTTTTCCAGTGAAAGCTTGTTTGTGTGTGTGTGTGTGTGTGCGCTGCATAAATGTCAACAGGAGTGTTGGAGTTGTAAGCGGGTGCATCCCTGGCTGCGTGTCAGTCTCTCACTCTGTCATTGCTGAATGTCAGAGCTTCTCCTCCTAATAAACTAATCCCACCTCAGGTAGAAACTCATCCTCCCTTAAATGTGATTTACAGCTGACAATAACGTCCGAAGTGCATCACTGACTCGTTACCTCCCCGGCTAATGGAGACACGTGCAGCTGTCTTTCCTTCGAGCCAGTTTGTGTGTAGGACTCATTATTCCTTTAGCCCAGGGGTGCCCAATACGTCGATCGCGATCTACCGGTCGATCGCGATCTACCGGTCGATCGCGAAGGTAGTGTGGGTAGATCGCATGGCATTTAAAAAAAATAATTTTTTTTTTTTTTTTAAATAGACGTCAGCCAACAAATTGCAACACTGTTTCACCTGAACTCATCTGGAGTGGAGGATGAGATTTTGACACTACAAGCTGACATTCAGCTTAAGTCCAAGGCTCATGGACAGTTCTGGAACTTACTCACAGAGGAAAAGTACCCTAACATGAGGAAATGTGCTACCTCCTTGACTGCATTATTCGGCTCCACTTATTTATGCGAGTCAGCCTTTTCCCACATGAAGATTATTAAGTCCAAATACCGTTCCACCTTGACTGATGATCATTTGGAAGTGTGCTTGAGGCTGGCTATCAGCAGCTACTGTCCGGACTATGCATCCCTGGCTGATTCCATTCAGTGCAAGTCATCAGAGTAAGGTAATGACAAAAAATGTACAGAGTTATATTGTACAATATGGGTTCATGCAGTTATGCAAGGTACACCAACATATATTGTACATATAAAGAATACTCAATATATTTATAAATAAATATATGTTTTGCATTTTTATAGTAGGTAGATCATTTTGACTTGGTCATTTTATAAGTAGCTCGCATGCTGAAAAAGTGTGTGCACCCCTGCTTTAGCCCCAGCTCGGCCTCTTATAGAGCTCCAGTTCAACACGTATCATTAATCAATCTTAATCATGCTGTATTCACAGCCGTAGCGGTGAACACAGCACCCATTTGATGAATTTATTGGCTTTGGAAATCTTACCTGTAATTGTTCCTTTGAGGCAAACTAATACCCAGTAGCCAAAATGTACATATTTACAGGAATAATGAGGAACAAAGAACAACCCCCGTGTCCTAGAAATTACATTCTAGAAGCAACCACAACTAGGTACGGCCTAGTTATTGTTTCATTTTGTAGTTTTTGCTGTGACATTTTCTTTATTATTCATAAATTACTTTTTTTGGGACTGATTGGTCCAGCTTTGGGCCACCCCCAGACCCTTATAAGGGCATGATCACTTAAAAAAAACAGCTCCCAGGCTCAAAGAAGTGTGATGTTGAAGAGAGGAATAAGTTGACCTGGTCGTCCTTCTTCATGCCGCCCGCTCCAGAGAGAACCGTCATAGTGCCCCGGGTGGAGCTCCAGCTGCCGGGGACAGGGCGGGGCACATTTGGAAGTAGAGAGCATACGACTGGATAAATGAGATTATACTGCTTGTGTGTAAGTCTATAAACAGATGTTTGACATAGTTTTGCTCTTGTTAAACGCAGCCCCCATTGACTTCAATTCATCAAGACTTGTTCTCCGTTTTTTGATTATCCGTTCACCGGGGAGGCATGCGAGGAAAACAAGTTTCTTTCAAGAATTAAAGGTAAAGCAGGGTGAGTAATTGATATACAAGTATTCCTTTAAAGATCCCATATCGTGCTCATTTTCAGGTTTATGTTTGTATTTTGGGTTTCTACTAGAACATGTTAACATGCTTTAATTTTCAAAAAAGACATTATTTTTGTCATACTGTCTGTCTGAATATGCCTGTATTCATGCTATGTCTGAAACGCTCCGTTTTAGTGCATTTCAACGGAATCGCAACGGAATTGCATTGCTAGGAAACAGCTTGGGTCCATGTTTACTTCCTGTCAGCTGATGTCATTCACATACACTGCAACAGGAAATAAACTGTGACACATTTAGAATGTTTACGTTTAAAACTGTGAAATGGTCTAAATATCGTAGATTTGTGACATCACAAATGGACAGAAATCCTAACGGCTTGTTTCAAATACACAGTTTCTGAATACGGTCTGTGTTCAATTATATTATATAAACAGTATTTATATTATCACTTTAACCTGCTTTATGATATAAATGAATGAATCTCACTTTTTACAATATGGGACCTTTAATTGAATTGAATTGGAAAAAGTGCAATTTACAATAAATATTACATAAAACTGTTCTATGGGATTTCGGCCATCATCACAAAAGTGCCAGCCGGCTCAGTTACCTCCTTTCAATGAGCTGATGTTGTGGAGGAAAGAATCTCATCCCCCTTCCTTTCATTCTTCTCTTGTTTTTTTTTTGGGAGGGAGGGTGGGGGGGGGTTAAAGTCGCAGGAGTCTCAGGTGGCGGGGCACACTTGCCAATTACACATCAGATAAGAGTGTAACAAGAAAAGCAAGAACAGCCATAGGACTGGGAGGACAAATCAAAGCCAGGCTGTTGCAGAGAAGTGAGGCCAAAGGCAGATGGAACAGACAGGGATTATGCCTCCGAGAGCCCCTTTGTACCAGTAATATATATCTACAAAATATCAGCCGAGAGCAGGGCTACAATAGAGGATATGAAAGGGATGTAAATCCTCGTCGCTCTAGCTTTAAAACTCAGCCCGCTACGACCTAAAAATCGCAATTTCAGTTAATGCGTTAAAGATATTAATGGCGGTTAAAAAAAAATAGTGTTTACACACTATTATTGCGTTACCTTTGACAGCCCTACTACGCATCCCTTGCTTTCTGTAATCGCTCATATTCATCATCTTCCGTTAAGTGGTTCATATTCTAATAAAGGCTTTCATATTCAGTCATCTGCATCATGGTCTAACTCAAAGTTATGCTGTTGTCCTGTTATGAATGGATGTTGCTATATGAACCTGTCTTGGCTAGGCCGCAATGTAAAAGAGGTATTAACCTCTATGTGACTTCCTAGTTAAATAATGGTCATACATGCTGCATACATATAGCATCATGGTCTATCGTGACCTCAGACATGGCATCATGTCACTGCTACTGCCTTTCACTTTTGTTGTTTGCTATTATTGCATCAAATTGTTTCATATTCTTTGCCCATTGGTTTGACAAAACAAATCGACTAGCAAAGCTGGTTTTAAAATACGCCTGAAAAGGTTTATTCTTCCAAGATAAGTCATGTAAGTGTTTTTGTTTGCTTGAGAATGAACCTGTCAACTGCTGTCTGCTCTACGGCCGCGACGCCTTTTGGTCTTCTTGTTGTTGTCTGGGTGAGAGATGTGGAACCTAGTTTCGTTTTGTGTTTCTTTTACCGAGTGCTTTCATTGCTGGGGGAGGCGGAATTTGTTTTGTTCTATATTCTGATTTCCATGTTTAATATTAGAGTCGGTCTATTATCATTGTTGTTGTTGGTATGATTTTCCTTTGAAGTTGAGGCGGTCCTCTGTGGGTATGGGGGGGATCTAGGGGTGCTGGGTGGGTGTTAGGGGAATCTGGGTATTGGTTAGACATATGAGGGTTGTGTTGTTGAGTGTTCATGTATGTTATGTTTGTGTTGCGTTTTTTATATGTGGACCTCAGGAAGAATAGTTACTACCCGCCTAGCAACTAATGGGGATCCAAACTAACTAAATAAATAAACATGACCTCACTCATTACACATGGTCTTCAGATCCATTCCTCTGATAGATAGATAGATAGATAGATAGATAGATAGATAGATAGATAGATATCTATTTCTGTCTAGCTCTTCTTCCTAATCACTACAGTCATGTCTCAAGCATCTATATTATATGTGGAGGGCTTGTACTGTAATCATGCCTGCCCAGATATTCAATATATGTACTGTATATAAGTGGTGGTGATGTTTTGACCTCAGGGCTATATTGCTGCTCACTGTCCCCTACTGATGTTATTTGATATTATTTCCAGTCATAGCTGACCTCGGCAATCCATTCACGTCACCCCGGTCAGATTAATTCATCAGATCCTTGCCGTTAATATTTAATATGTAATTTAGTTAATTCTGTTAATTCTTCACATTCATGTAACCTTATTACTTCATATCCACCGTATTCTACTGTTACTACACATTTATTGTATTCTGCTAATTACAACATATTGTTGACGAGGGAGATGCAGTTTAATTGTGCTTTGTATAACTAATTCTGTGTAAATAGTAATTGTTAGTTTCTGTAATAGGCACTCAGTGTAATGGAGGCACTCGTATATTGTGTTTGGGACTGGGCAGGGATTAGTTTTAGTTTAGCACACGTACCCCTGTGCACTCTCAGTTCAGCATCTTCCTCTGTTAGAAACACCAGGTAAAGGGGTGGCTGCCACACTTGTGTTTTTACCATTAATGTAATAAGAATAAAGTTTTCTTTCTGGTTCACACTTTGCCAGTAAGTTATAGTTTGTAGCAGTTTTGTCTTGTTTGTTGATTTCGGCACCATCTGCAGCCCTTTCCTGTTTGTCGTCTGCCTGCTGACACGTCGGTTGTGTTCGCTCCTGTTTGCTGCATCGTTGTATATTGCTGACTGCAGCCCGTGTTCTTTTGATTGTCCATTATTTCAACAAACGGCAACTTTACGCCTGACAGCACCGGCTTATGTTCCTTCCTTTAAAGTGGCAGTAGTCAGTATATTTTTAGCATCGTTGGACAAAAATTCCATAATAACCTTTCAGCATATTGTAATTCAAGTGATCTGAGAGAAAACTAGACTTCTGTTCCTCCTCATGGCTCTGTTTTCAGGCTTTAGAACATCTAGCCCATGACGGGAGACTTTGACCAATCACAGGTCATTTCACAGAGAGAGAGCGTTCCTATTGGCTGTGCTCCGGTCATGTGAACGGCACTTGGCGTTTCTTCACCAGGTTTCACAATGGCGGCGGCGTCACAAACTTTCTCATTTTACAGCTAAACCGTGCACTACAAGATGATTCTGAAAACATTTGAGGAGAGAAATAGACATTAACGTAACAGAATATTGATTCATATTTGATCAGTGCTGCCTAGTTTGACCGTTTGGTCGGAGTGCAGAGTGATTACCAGCCGGCTCTCATAGACGGCAGCTGGACGGCAGACTCCAGATCAGCTCTTACTGCTTGTTTTCCTCCGGTCTGTGAAATCTTGCAGATGCCGTTAGGAGCACCGGAGGACACCGGAGGACAAAGAGGAAGATGATTTTTTTCATGTTACCTATTTCATGTACTACTGTCATGATATAGCGACTGTTTTATAAAAATAACTTTTTTTAAATCCTATTTGCTCCAATCTTGCCTACTTCAGCTTTAACCCTAGACATCACTGGCACGTAACAGTCATCAATTATTTTGCTAATATTTGTTAAATACTGAACAACTGTCTTACAGAGCATGTGGGGGGCGGGACTGATGCTGATACAAAAAGCTAATTGTTTGCGTCCCTGTGATGAATTTAAACTCCTCACATCCACAACTGTTTCCACAGGCTAAGTAGTACTCCCAGTGACAAGCAAACTGTGTACTGCATTGTTTAAAATCAGTCACTTGTGAGAGTCTTTGGATATGATATAATTGCAACCATCACACATTGAAGGTGGGACTTTGTGTGCTGCCATTGTCTCGTCCTAATTACTCAGATTTTCCCCGACACTGTCTGCACGTTGTGAAACAAGGACAGTGAAGAAGTGTGTCTCAGTTCTCTGTCACATCCCTCACAAAGACACCGTGTCTCACCTGGAAATAAACAAAGTGGCTGCAGACGGCTTTTCAGAACAGATAACACGCCGGGTTGAAAGTCACCCTGAATTACAAAGGTGGGTGAGATATTGTGTTGCAGAGGACAACAGAAGAGTGAATTGATAGGAGAGTCTGACATTGTAAGGTAGAGAAAAAGGAAATGATTGGACTGAGAGGAGAAAAAAAATGGAAAATGGAAGGACAAAGGTGGATTGTGAGTAAGAGAATGGCTGGTTGTCTGGACTCTAAAATAAGAGCAGTGATGGGGGACTGAAGGAGACACTTGAGTGATGAAGTCATAGATTTGGAGACTGCTAGGAAAAGATAAGTGAAGACACTAATAGCGGGCTGTGACAGGATGGGGACACCTTGTTGAATTGTGACAGGACGACTCATCAGCAGCTAAACTCCTCTTAAAGCTATGAAAATATCAGCACAATGAAGATGGCAATGATTTGTCTCAGAGGACAGGCTGCAGTCAGAAATGTGCTGTATACGTCCATGAAGGGTGAACGATTTTAACTAGGACTCTCGGAGAAATAGGAAGTGAATTCTGACAGTATGAAAGTGTTTTTGACACTAATAAGATACCGTACCAAGCTAACTAGAAGGACACTATTGTGGAATACCACAGTTCTATCAGCAGACGTCCCGATGTCGTCCACCTGATTAAATGTGCTGCAGCAAACAACACGTGACTACCAGCCGTGACAGTGACGCTGGTATTGTTTTCACCTTGTGAGACTGTGTGAGTCATCTAGGGTGACCAGATCCCAACATCCTAATGTAGGACAAAGTGTATGTTTGTGTGGGACAATGTGGGACACATTACCAAGGCTGAGAGGTAGTCTATAGTCTTGGGTAGTCTAAGTGAGTGTAATCTGTGTCCTCCATTGAATACTGACTGATGGAGTAGGAGCATGCACAAACAGCAATTTTAAGTGATGAACTGTGTTGTGTTGTGTAATTCATAATGCAGAGGTTTTACTTCTATTTGTTCATTTACTTTCTTAAAGGGACTGTTTGTAAGAATCAGAAATTGCTTGTTAACAGCAACACCTGTGGCCGTGAAGTCAACGAAAGTCAGCGTCCTGTTGCTCGCGCTTGTGCTCACTCTACATAGACATGAACGAGCATCGCTCAAAACAGTGAGGTGACACACGTCAGCTAAAACCACAATATCACTCTATATTTCAGCTGCTTGGCAGTAATGTTAGCTGACCAGACGAAGGTCTCTCCATGAATCAATGCTGATCCTAGTGTTGGCTTTTCCTGCCTCAGCCTCCCGACTGCGGCCGGAGGGAACAGGGGAGAAACCGGAGTTTTGGTCGGAGACGATAACGTTTCTCTCTGCGGAGCCCCGTCACTTCACAAGACACGGGAAACCTCTGTTGGTCTGGAGGAGCTGCAGCAGTTATTTCTGCACAAACGTCCACTGTACATTCACTAGATATTCTCAGAGCTAAACTAACTCTTCTGCAGTGTGGAGTGTGCACGCAGGCATGTGAGAATGGAACGAAAGAGTGAGAACAAGTGCGGTGTGTGAGTGAAGGCAAGCAGACAGAGGAGCAGAGTACAGCAGAGACTCTGGTCCTGGAGACCAAAGCTACGGTCTCCTCCGCGTCCTCCGACCGCGGCCAACACTGTTTAACAGACGGGCTTCACTAGATACAACCAAGAGGTTTTGGAGCTTTCATGTAGTTTGTGTTGGAGTCTGAGTCTGAACAGCGTAGCCACACGCGAGCGCACATGAGACACCGACCTGCAATGATTTATACGTGTAACAAGTTACAAACAGTCCCTTTAAATAATATACATTTCTATTCTGCCCCTTTACCTCCTAACATCTCTATGCTTTGCCCGAGTGCATCCATAGATCGGCACATCTCTTTTGAGCCGCACGTTTCTTGTGAGACTCACATGAATATCGTCGTATTTCCCGCTGTGTGGAATTGAAAAATAACAAATTTCACAAATTTCACAAGAATCTCCTTCCACTGGCTTATAAATACTTATTAGTAGTTTCACAGTCTTTGTTGTAGCTGCTCTTCCTTTTCTTTGTGGTATAGTTTCCATCATATTCTGCCTAAATCTGCAGCTTGTGACTTTGCGGTGACTCCCCGTTGGGCGTATAGCGTAGCAAAGACAGTGAAATGTTAACCTGCACTTGACCCACGTGATGACAGCCTTCTCTGCTTTCTCCACAGCTGTTGGAAAAAAGGCAGATTTTAAAAAAGTGTCTGTCCTGCAGGGGTTTGACTTTTGAAAACTAGAGCCAATGAAAATGTGGGACATCCTCTCAATATGTGGGATGTGGGACAATAAGGGATAAAAATGATGTGCAGTCACTTGTAAAGTGGGACACCTGGTCACCCTTGTGTCTTCATGGCAAAACATGGTCCTGGAGACACCTGCTGTAGCAGGAATGTCACGATACCAGAAATCTAGTAGTCGATACCAATACCAGTGAATTTCCATGATTCTCGATACCAAATTCGATAACACGTTGAAAAACCAAACAATAAATTCCATGTAATGTGTACATTGCAAGCAGTAGTTTAAATTCACTGACATGGTTTCACTGGGTATAGGCTACCAGAGGTGGGACCAAGCCCAAGTCAAGTCACAACTCAGGTGTCGAGTCCTAAACAAGCCATATGCGCTCTTCACCAAAGGTAACGTCATTTTAACAGCAAAGTAACTGGATCCAACTGGTGCTCAGTAACATAACGTTAGTTCTTCATGGTGGTTTTCTCCTGAAACTTGATTGGATGCTGTTGGATTGGTTCAAACAAAGTGGATCTGGGGAGTTAAGTGTAAGATAAGACTTGGTACCGAAGTCTTGGTTCTCGTGACATCCCTAACTACCACGGAGGCGGTTTTGAGTACTTTGGTTCCAGGTGTCAAATCTGTCTGTGGACAGATTTTTTCATCAACATAGCGTTGCAACCGCGCAAGATGAAGTCACAAAACTTTACAGGTGTGTAGCTGAGCTCAAAGAAGGGTGTGGTCCGAGCAAGGGTTGTATCCGAGCAAGGCTTGTAGGGGGTATCAATGAATCAATCAAACCTCATTTATATAGCACAAGTCATACATCAAATGCAACTCCAAGTGCTGAACATAAAGAGTTAAAAAGAACACAAGTTTACTAAATAAAAACATTTAAATGAGTAAAATAGAGTATAGTATAATAAAACTAGTAACTAGATAAAAAGGTGTGTTTAAAGACATCCACATTCTCTGCTGGGTAGCAGGTGGGGAACGGGCCATTGAGCCCTTTTTACGGCCCTAGCTCCATTCAGCATCACAAAACTTTACAGCCTCCTTGTGTAGGAAGGCAATCATGTATTTATAATTGAATCAGTTAAATGCACAGAATCGAAAAAAAAAAACTTTTAAATGAGTCCTTTTAGATCTAATATAAGAGGAGGTTCAGCAGCTGGATTGGCATTTCTTGCCTCAAATTTGTTCAGAAACATATTTTGCTGCTGAGGTGAAATAACTGAAACTTTACTAGTATATTTCTCCTGTTGCCAAATCGGGGACAGGAAATGCATCGTACGCATAGGATTGTAGGGATTTTTGGACCATGGAGGAATACACACATCCGCATCCTTCAAAATCGTCTGAGAGAAGTGGCCTCTGTACCTCCTTGATCCCTTTCCTCAACTCCAGGTTCTATTTTGTCAAGGCTCTGCCCTCTAAGGCTATTGCTGTTGGGTTAAGGGCGCAGCAGGATACAGTCCATGCCTCACTGGGTCCATCCGGTACCAAAAGCATGTCCCAAACCTGTCCACCGCGTCATACGTAATGGCGCAGCTCAGCCCAGTAGCATACCTGATATTCTCTGTGAGGGGATGAAGGTTGTGAAGGCTACTGCTGTGAGAAAGCACAGACGAAGGTTACGTGCTGTAACAGTCCCACGAGGAGCAGAGTACGGAAATAAGGGCAGCGCATTAGGAAGAGCACACAAACGAAAACTCTCGCCATCACTCACTCTGACAAAACCCTCAGTACAGATGGATGAAATCCCGCTGGTGGAGTGCGCTCTGATGCTCTCTGGGAGATCCACGCCAGAGGAGAGACCTGCCTGTGAGACAGCCTCACACAGCCAGTGTGACAGGCGCTGTGCAGACAGACAGAGAAAGCCCCTGAGATCGCTCTCTGTGGTGCACAAACAGACACTGGGAACGACGTATGGCAGCGTTGCGGGAGAACATAGCAGGACATGGAGCCTGCGTGGGGCAGAGGAGATGAGACACGGCTTCTCCCTCGGATCTGTGAGGAGGAGATCAGAAACCGTCCGAGGTTATCGCTCTCGATCTGAAGGAGCTAATGACATTTTTTTGGCGTAAACACTGAAATACCCGAGCTGAGACATGAAGGAGCCACAGAGAGCGCGGATGGGTCGCTAACTCTCTTTGCAGACGTCAGAGCCAAAAGCAGAGCCGTTTTGGCTGACAGACACTGGAGCAGAACCTGATGCGGAGGTTTGAAGGAGGCTTTAATCAGCATGCGTAAAACCAACGCTAAATCCCACTGAAGGGGCCAAGGAGAGTGACACTGATCTGTGTCTCTGCACGCCTCAAACGTTTCATCAGAGGATGACTGAATGATGGCCTGTCACCGAAGCCCTCATGACAGGATGGCATCAAGAAAACGCTTAGTTGCTGGCCTTTTCTTGACTCAGATGGATTTTGGTGACACTATTTACAGGTTTGCCTCACCGTCCACCTTGTCCAAACTTGACCCCCTGTATCACTCAGCCATGAGGTATGTCACTAATTCTAGCTTCAGGACACATCATTGTCCCTTACACAGCATGGTAGGATGGTCGTACCCTCACTCTGCGGAGGTTACAACACTGGTACACTTTAGTCTATAAGATCATCTCTGGCAAACGTCCGACTTACTTAAGCCAGAAGTTTGTAATTCTCCAAAACAGTTATAATCTAAGGTCACATAAATGGCTTCAGTTTAAAGTTCCTTCTATGATTTTAAACATAGAATAAAGGAAGTGGTCACTGCTAGCTGCAGTTGTTTCAATTAAATAGCAAAACACATGACCAACATGCTGCCCTGTTAATGCACTGTCTGATGATGTCATGTATTGTGTCGTACCTATTGTTGCTGTTGTGATTCAATGTTGTCTGTTGGACGCTGCTATTTGACCCCATCTTGGCTATAGGTCTCACTTGTAAAAGAGGTTTTAATCTCAATGTGACTTCCTAGTTAAACAAAGGTTACGATGATGAAACATCCATCCATCATCTGTAACACCTACGGGACATTTAGAGTCAACAATGAACCTAACCTGCATGTCTTTGGATTGTGGGGGGAAACCGTAGAACCCGGCGACAGTGCTAACCGTCGCACCGCCGTGCAGCCCTCAGAACCAATCAGCAGCAGCATCATTTCTAACCGTGCTGAAACCCACATTCCTGTCCACTAGTAGTTGAAGGAAGGAAAGCACTTGAGGCAGAGGACACGCTCCAAGCTCTTTCCTACACACTCCAACTCTAAAAAGCTGTCCATTTGGCTGTGTAAGACGCTCTGGTAGACGCGGCTCTCCCTCACGCTCTGAATAGTCATCATAACATCCTGAGAGAGACCCAGTCTATCTAAGCACTCCCTTTCCCTGCGTTTATGTGGAGAGGCATGTTACCTGTCCACTGTCCCCCAACCATTACCTACATCAAACACGTTCCTCCCCACCCTGAGAGAGATGTATCTGTAAACACTGAGACGTGTGACGTAACTCAGCCCAGGGGAACCCCCGCTGATAGCACAAGAGGGTTTTTCCAATAGGTCAAATCTGGACCTACAGAGGGGGGGGGGGACGGACACCATGCGTCTCCGCTGATGACACACAGGATCAATCGATGTGCAGACGAATGAACCACCTCTGCAGCCGTCTGCCCCCTGACCCGATTCAATCTCCGTTAGGTAAAGTCTGTTTTTCTGTTAATAGAGGTGTGAACTCCAGGATAAAGGCCTTTTTTCAGGACAACACGGTTTCTACTCCGGCAGCAACATGTTATTGGAGTCATTTTGTTATATTGACTGGAAGAAAGCTTGGTCCTTACCGCAAAAGTTGCTTCTAACAAATAAGGTAAAAGAGGTGTCATTGATCCACAGATTCTATCCAGTGAAACATTTCTTACAAAAGTTAAAGAGTGACATAGATGTAAATTGTTCTTTCTGCGAATCACATCCTTGCTCTCATTTATTCTGGTCCTGTAAATTTACATATGAATTGTGGAAAGATGTCAATAATTTTATACTTGTCAACATTTTCTCAGATTTTGCACTGTACCATAGAAATATTATATTTGGTTCTCTATGATTACAGTGACAAAGACAGTAAAGCATTTTTTTTCATTAATCTAATTTTAATTCTCGTGAAGTTCCACATTCACAAGTGTAAATTTACTAAAAAGAAGAAAAACGAATTTCTTTGTATTTATGAAGGAAATGGATCAATATCTGTCAACGATTTATTCCTCACAAACAAAAAAAGCTATGAAAACAATGAACGTATGCAATATCTTCAACGTTTTTTTGTGAAGTGAAATTATTGTCATACTCTTGCATGTTCTTTTTTAAAATATTATGTTGGTTTTGTTTCATTTCTGTCGTCCCTTTTTATGTTCGGCACAGCTCTTTGTTTATGTTCTCGCTATGCTTCTTCTGTATGTGAATGATTTCAATGTTTTCTGCTGTAACTGTGTATACTGTCATTTTGAAATAAAAACCTATTAAATTTTTTTTTTTTTAAATTTAAATACTAAATAAAACAAACAAAAAACAAAAAAACTCTGCAGCCGTCTCATGTGAAGGAGGCCAAGAGGGATCACTACATGACCTGCTGACATCATGCCCAGCAGCTGCGAGACACAGAGAGCTGTCACAACATTGTGGGGGGGTCAGTCATCAACGCCTCCACTCTCTGCTGACCGAGCTTAGTTCAACTCCCAAATACATGACGAGCTGGGAGGAGCGAGGAGAGCGTCCTCTCGCCGCTGCTTCTCTGCCTGAGAGAGGTAAGCACAGCAGTGGCACATAGCCCGAGGAGAGAGCGCCAGCTCTGCAAGCTCCGGACCCGGGCATGACTCACAGCGGGCGTGTGGGTCGTCAGGCATGATGTAGCCCTTCTGACAGGCTGGGCAAAGACGAACGCCTCTGCCGGAAGACATTGTTGTGCTTACTATTCTTGGTGAGTGGAATCAGAAGAAAAATGGGAGCAGACTGTCCCGTCTCACCCCGGCTTATACCCAAGGTGAGACCAAGGTGAGGCCCACACACAGTTGGTTGTGGATTAAAGTTCTTTCAGCTAAACCCAACAGTGATAGCCTTAGAGGGCAGAACCTATACGAAATAGAACTGATCCCTTTTTTTTGTATTAATCCTATTGCCGCTAGAATCAAGCTTCAAAACAAGATGTAGGTATCTGTAGAATTGAACCTAATACACTGACTATGGATAAATAGCACATACAGCCCAACTTCTTATGCAACTTGTTTAACAGCTAGTGCAGCAACAAATTGTCTATGTCTCGATACACATTTAATAATGCAGAGTGGAATGTTTCTCACAGTGTGATCATCTCATAAATTAATTGTGATGCTATTTTCAGTCCTTACAAGAATAAATAGCAGGAGGAAACAAGTCTTCTACATTTCAACACTACATAACTCAGGCTGACCATGTCCAGCGCTGGCTCTGTGAGTCATCCATCAGAGCGGCTGAGAGTTAGTATCATGTCTGAGATCTCCGGGGTTAATGAGGCGCTGCTGCATATCAGGCGTGTGTCGCCGTGCAGAAATGGCCTGGGATCCATCCTGGCTGGACAGGTTCCTGATAAGAGTGTGTCGGTGAAAAGCAGATCGAGAGAGGGAAAGAGAGAGGGATTAAGAGTTAATGTGTCAGTCTGGGACACACAGCTGTGATTGACTACAGTTATGTAACTAGAGAAGTGCACTCAGTAGATCTCCACCAGTTGTGTCTACAACGACCACTGCTGTAATGTTTGATTGAAAGCAAAGCATTGAATCCCTATCCGTTCATTAAAAACATTAGTTCAAAAGATTTGTTCACTGTTCGGTGCTTGAAGGGAGCTTCGACTGCACATCGTCCCACTCGCTGAACTGAAACACGACCGACCGTTCAGTTCAGCTCGCTAACTAGTGAACTGAGAACTGAGAATTTAGTTGGATAAAGATACTCTTTGCAAACTGAAAGCTGAAGTCCTTCCCCATTGTCCATCCATCCATCTATTATCTGTAACCGCTTATCCTGTTCAGGGCCGCTGGGGGGGCTTGGAGCCGATCCCAGCTGACATTGGGTGAAGGCGGGGTACACCCTGGACAGGTCGCCAGCCTATCACAGACACATAGAGACAGACAACCATTCACACCTACGGGACATTTAGAGTCAGTAGTATTTAGTTGAGAGTATTTAGTTGGACAAAGAATGTCAGACTGTCTACAAGTCAGACTATATGTCGGACATTGTTTGTCCAACTATTTAGAGATGACTCCATAGGGGGCGCCACCAGTGTCAACATGTACACCTAGCGCAAATCAATGCAAGTTTGTCCCAACATCACCAGACTTGATGAATATTTTAAATTAAGCTATTGAAACGTCCACAAAATGCCAAGAGATATGACTGGCTGGACTTTGAGTGTACAACTACTGAAAGGCTGCATACATTGTAATGATGAAACACGGGTGTGATTAGTCTCACTCCTTCTTTATACAGACTTAAACCAGCTGAAATGACTTTTCTCTGCTTTGTGAAGCCCAAAATCTGATCATCGCTAATCGCGGCTTTGATTTTGGCAATTCAGCTGCTTCCTTCTGTTGAGTGGAAAAAGGCTTGAACCCGCGAACTGCCACTTGCTGCTGTAATATTTATTATTGAATTGCTCCCAAGTCCGTTTCACACTGCCGGGGTTGTAGCTGAAAGACTAAGACTGAAAACGTCATACACACCATAAGTATCCCAATTCTGTAAGAATACATCTAAGCAACATATTCATTTAATGGAATACACAAATGTAATTATCATAGTCAGATCTGCTCGTGCTCTAGATGGGACAGTGATATTATAAGCCTATTCAATTTACACACTCATACAGTTGGCGATTTTTTGCCAGCTGTCCTTCCTGTATTTGGTAGCTGCAACTGTGTTGCATTTAGTCTGGATTGTGTGTTTACCGTCTTTGTATTTGTCTAATATTGTTTGCTCTTTGTTTGTAAAATGTATCACTCATCTGACAGTAGACTTGTCCATGTTTGTGATTGGTTATATTCTGCAGACACCGCCCCTTCATGTGAACGCGCTCACAGCCAGATAGAGAAACCCTGGGTTGATTTACCGAGTTGATTACAACCGTCGTAGGTCCGCTTACCGCTGGGTATGTTGAGCTCGCTTCATAATACAGGCCTCTGCCTGCCTGTTGTGACTGTGCTTTTGTTATTTCCAGCCTTTGTATGAGGGAGGTGTGTTTTTCGGTTCTGCCTGTCTGCTTGTTCCCCTCCCTGTGCCCTCTCTCTCCCTGCACACCTGCCCGTCATCTGTAATCAGCACACCTGTCTCTTCTCTCTCTGCACCATCAGCCAGTCCCCGCCGGATCGTTGGGCCATACACAAATTGTCTCTGTGCCACGATTCCAGCTCCTAAACTTGTCTAGCTTGCCAGTTTGACTATTCAACATATGCTTTAATGGTATGAATGTAACAAGGACAAATTTACAAAGCGTCAAGTAATAATGAGATTCTTTACAGAATTATAATAACACAATCATATATAGCAACCATGTTATAATAGCAAAATGTAATGGATAAGTTATTTACAAATCAAATAATGTATATATCACTTCAGCTCGGCGTTCAACACCATCATCACAGACCACTGTGGGGTTTGGGTCGGCCACCAAACAGGACAGAAACAGACAATGACGGACAGACTGCCCTCCGTCCAGGACTTCTACACCTCCAGAGTCAGGAAACGGGCAGTGAAGCATCACAGCAGACAATTCACACCCTGACCACAACCTGTTCCTTGCTTGCGGCTAATGGTGCTAACAACGCTAAACAGTGCAAACAACCGAGAAAGTGCTGACAGATATAACAGTGTTTACCTGAGGGAGAACCAGAGGGTGGCTGCTACGCTTCTGTGATGGTCACAGTGACCAGACGTCCCGGTTTGTCTGGGACTGTCCCGGTTTCAAGCTGGGTGTCATAATAACAACATTATACTTAGATGATTATCATGTTCCTCTCATTAATTAATTTGTGCGCATGAGATAAGTATATAGAGAGCCAGCACAGCGCACCACACTGTAGTTCACTGACTAGAGAGATGTTGCACGCTGTCAAGCCATAATTACGCACCGACACAGCAGATCGGCTGGTTACATTCAGTGCAATTTTGAACCACAGAAGTGTTGTTTTGATTAATTATTCTACACAGTTCCTTCTGCGCATCAACAGGCATTTCGCTCCTCTTATAACTCCCTCAGGACCGTCCGTTCCTGTCAGTCTCTCACCCGGACGGTGTCTCCATCCTGGACAAAGTGTCGTCTGAGTGATAGAGATTGTTCGGGTTCAAAACTAAAGTTGAAAAATAATTTCCGTAGTCCCAGACAACAATACGTTTCCTCTGAGGGAAACTCTCTACAGGACTCCCCAAACTGTCAGTGCGTCATGAGGGGGATAGTCCTGTGATTATAGGGGGTGAAAGTAGTGAATGTGATAAGTCCTGATTGTCACAGCCTCTAATGTAACCCCCCATATAATAATACCTTCTTTCTGATCCCACTCTCTGCTCAAATTCACCACAGGTGCACCAAGTTAGCCATCCTGATGAAAATGCCTACGGTGCGTGCATATTAGCGCGTGCACGTGCGCATGCATGAACGTGTGGCCCACATGTACTTAAACCCCGTACTTTATTCATTCATGGAACTGTGCGAGTCACTGCATTTTCCATAGCACTGTCCTGCACACAAAAAGTAAAGATTTATTTTTAAATCAACACTTCCTGCTTTCATTTCAAAACAGACAGAATTCCTTCATTTGTTAACACAAAGCTTGTAATATGAACTATGTGCAGGATAGTGTTGTAGAACGTGCAATGACTTGCAGACCTCCATAAATGACAATAGTACGGGGTTTTAATTGCTGATCTTTAATTTTGCATGTATGTAAACATGAAATTAATATTTAAGACCGAATTCTGGTACAGTTTTTCAACCAACTCATGGAGGTAACGTTACATCATAATTAGCTATTATGCTACAGCTGAAAACAAAATCAATTGTATTTGTGCGTATGTGTGTATTTTCTTCTTCCTATCTTATACTGTATCAAAGATGCATGGTTCAGTATCAGGTACTGCCACATTGCCTGCAGCGTGTGCACTTGTGTTTTATTCCGGTGCCTGTGTTAACAGGTTAGAGGTTCACAGCAGGGAAAATGATCTTTTGACAGTATATTGATATCATACCAGCAACATTACTAGTTTCAATGTCTATATCTGTAGAATATTAACTCCAGTTTCTCCCAAGGGGGATGTGAAATACTAAGCAGAGGTAAAAAAAAATAATGATTCACCAAAATCCCATTTCTCACAGCATCAGCCTCTAATGTTCATCCTTCAAACATGATCAAACAAAAGTGCTTTTGACAGACACATGCAGCCCGGGGGCCGGCAGCAGCTTGGCCGGCGCTGGGGCAGAGCGTAGTCAATCACATTTTGCTATGTATGGGAGCAGCAGGGGGTATTATGGCTACAGTATATAGGCTTGGCAGGCTGAGCTATATTAGTTAGGCTGGCGGTTCTTCATCCTGGCCCACACTGAATTCCCCAGCTGACTGAGCGGAGTGGGGCGCCTGGATGATTGCCTGGGACCTTTCAATTTACCACTCTTCACACCTGGTCCCACGCGGGGGTGGGGGGGAGGCAAAGAGAGACTTATATCAAATTGTGTGATGGTGCATTGCATACAGTGTTAATACATACAGTATATAGTTCATTAAAGGTCCTATATCATGCTCATTTTCAGTTTCATGCTTGTATTTTGTGTTTCTACTAGAACATGTTTACATGCTGTAATGTTAAAAAAAAGCTTTATTTTCCTCATACTGTCGGCCTGAATATGCCTGTATTTACCCTCTGTCTGAAATGCTCCGTTTTAGCATATTTCGACGGAATTGCAACGAAATTGCAACAGAATTGCGTTGCCAGGCAACAGCTTGGGTCCATTTATATGCAACCAGGAATAAACTGGGACACACTTAGAATGTTTACGTTAAATCTCTGTAAAGGGTCTTAATATTGTATATTTGTGACATCACAAATGGACAGAAATCCTGACATCTTGTTTCAAATGCAGAGTTTCTGAATACGGGCTGTGTGTATTTCCCTGTGGATTGAGCGTTTCGATACTTTCACAGTATTTATATAGCACCTAAGCCTGCTTTATAATAAAAAAAAATTTTTTATAATATGGGACCTTTAAATATGAACAAACAGATATTAGCAGGAGCCTGTAGCACGTCTCAGAGGACTGGAATGATCCACGTGTTTTTTGTTTTACACGTCTCTCGCACAGCACGGTGCTTTGTAGATGACTGCACCGCGCGGTATTAACACCAGAGCACATTAGAGCATGCTCCTGTCGACTGGCGTGAAGAAGCGGAGATAGAAAGATCTAGGGAATCACAGTATGATCAGAGAGGCGCTCACACACACCCTGAAACCATGCAGCACACTGTACCCCAGGTTTCACTGCTGCTGTGACCTAGATATACTACTTCAACTCAGGAGCACCGGGGCAATTACTGAAAAGACGATTCCACAGGCACAGTGCCTTCATTACACATGCGGTTTTAACTGCCGGCTGATACGGGTGAAATTAATCAGAATAGAGAATGGGCTTTAGGATGTAAAAAATAAGAGTGGAAAGATTAAAAGCTATGAGAAGGAATGCGAACTTACCATGGGAAAAACTGCCTGTTGTGTTATGTAAATTTAACTCTACCTCTGCCAAACAAAAGAGCGGATTTGCCTTTGTGTACCTCCTTGAGAAATGCACCTGTGTGATTTGTTGGATGCAGGATACATGTTTTTTTCTAGCATTTCTGTCAATAACCCGGTTACTTCAGGGTATATCTAAAATGGATTACCTCTGTGTTTTGTGCATCCCTTGATTCCTTCTGTTTTTCATTTTTGATCAATCAAGCAAGCTGAAAAACAAGCTACAAGTGTTTCTGTGTGATAGAAGTAGGTCAGGACGGTTGCCTCTTCTATCATAGAGCCTCTGTTTTCGCTCCCTTCCTATAAGCACATTATGCTGTGGCCACAGTCAATTCAATCAATCCCATTCAGTCAGAGAATAATGAAGAAAATGGGTTTATTTGAGTGTATTGTTTGTGTGATTTGACAAGATGGAGAGGAAGAGGCTGATTGTTATGAAGGTTGAACAGGGAGACATCATCTGGGCTGTCCTCACCAGAAAGCACTTTGACATCGGAGACAGCAGTTCACATCTCTTCTAATACCAATAGTCAACATCGGCAATGTTTTGCTAGCCTCATCCAATTAGATTTAGTTACCTTAACATGAATCATAGAGGTCATTTTTTTTATGGTTATATGGGACCTTTTGGAAGACAGTGACAAGCAGCCTTTTTTTGTCATTTTGGTATGAAAACTTGAGTGAGTTATAAACCTGTGTGATGACGGTGTTTCCTTCTGACTATCTGTGTGTAGAGGTCTGGTTGCGATAATGGCTTTATGATTATGGCTAAAATGATAATCACGATTATTTTTGATCAATATTGAGATCACGATTATTTATCACGATTATTTATAGATTAGGGACAACATATTTTTATAGCAATTTCACATTTAAATAAACAGAGCACTGCTTTCACTTCCATGTTGTGCTCCTTTCCAACTGTCAGAAACTCTAAATGTTATACTTTTATTTTGTTCTTGTCATTTATAGTGGTTATTTGCATAAAAACACTTGCAATTCAAATGATTAGCAAGGAAATGATTGTACTTTTATTTGCTTTGATTAAAAAAAATCTTGGCATTAGTAGTTCTAATTATATATAATTTGATTTTATATATATTCAAAGCTTTTTAAAACTAGTGTTAGGAAGTTAAATAGGTCATATTTCTTTCTCTATAATCCATTTTATATTAATATGAAAACGTCTCCTTCAAACAACTGTATTTATTCAAGTTTGTTTGTCAAAAACTACATCAAGATTACATTTGAATGCATCATGATAGCGTTATAATTTGCCATCGCCCCCAATACTCATTTTTACGGAGTAGAGTCTGAAAGCACCATAATGTAACATGTACAAAATTGGATATATGAGACTGCTGAAAACCGGCCGGCTTTTAATCAGCGGCTGGTTAAAAGGCAGCAGCTGATTATTATCAGCTGCTGGCTGACTAGTATCCACAGAACATACTAGTCTGAAAATGATGAAAATGTAAAAGGATTCCTTTAACAACGTAAAATAACAACATGGGACAGCTTAATCTCATCAGCAGTTATCACTATCAGCAGCAACATCAAAGGTCAGCATTACGGTTTTAATCTACATCCTAAGCAGTGTAAGGTATTTATCAGTGTAAGTGCCAGAACACAGAAAATACTAGTCTGAAAATGATGAAAATGTAAAAGGATTCCTTGAACAACGTAAAATAACAACATTGGACAGCTTAATCTCATCAGCAGTTATCACTATCGGCAGCAACATCAAAGGTCAGCATTACGGTTTTAACCTACATCCTAAGCAGTGTAAGGTATTTATCAGTGTAAGTGCCAGAACAGTGCAACACAAAATATGTAAACAGGAGCTGTTAGTTTAGGAGGCGCTTGATTTCTGCAGTAGAGTTTTCTATGAGTGGAGCATTTTAAAAGTCAATATCGCAGTCGATCTTGTTCATTTAACTGTGGTAAGCCAAAATCGTGATTGCGATTAATATTTGATTAATTGTGCAGCCCTAGTTGGGGCTGAGTGGTGCCCATTATTTTAGCTGTATGGTTGATAGTCATGCACGGAGTGTTTTAATTTGCTTTTAACAAAAAGAAAGTAGCATTAGAATGTCATCTTGAAAGTGAGCAGAGACTCAAAACCAACAGACTGTTTCATCAAAGTCTTTTGTCAGTAAGTACAGGAGTTACAAACCGTACCAATAACAAAAAATATGATTTCTGTGTTGCTTAAATTAAAATCAGTATTTAAAAAGGCATGATTCAACATACCATAGACATGTGGCAGTCGTTCCAAATCTTGGGGTTTCGACCCCCCAAGCAGTCCCATATCAAAGGTTCACAAGGGATTAAATGAGATGAGAAAGAAACACTGGATACTTTCACCTATTAGAGGGCAAAATAACTTTTAGTTTGGAGTGCTCACAACTCATGTCAGCTGTGGCTGGTAGCGCCAGCATCCACCTGCAGTCTATGTTGTCCCAGCAGAGAATTTATTGTCGTCGCTCCCCACTCCCTGCTGTCCAGAGCTGAGTGCTTCATCATGGGAAGTGACAAGGTGAAAGCCCAGATCAAATATCAACGCTGTACATATTTTACATGAGTTGGCTAATTCATTGCTTCATTACATTAGTTCATTTTATAGGTTCCCTAGCCAAAAAGGTTGGGAACCACTACACACTCAATTGGAACTCATTGATAATATGTTGAGGGATTAAAGCTGCAGTTGGTAGAAATGGAGCAAATATTATTAAAAAAAGTTATTTTTAATAAAACGGTCACTATATCCTGACAGTAATACATGAGACAGGTAATCTGAAAAAAATCATGTTCCTCTGTGTCCTCCGGTGCTCCTAATGGCATCTGCAAGATTTCACAGACCGGAGGAAAACAATCAATCAGAGCTGACCTGGAGTCTGCCGTCCTGCTGCCGTCTCTGAGCAGCTGTCAAATATGAATCAATATTCTGTTACTGTAATGCCTATTTCTCTCCTCAGATGTTCTCAGAATCATCTTGTAGTGTACTGTTCAGCTGTAAAATAAGAAAGTTTGTGACCCGGCAGCCATGTTGAGATCTGTTGAGGAAATACCAAACACCACCCACCAGCCGGAGCACAGCCAATAGGAACGCTCTCTGTCTCTGAAATGACCTGTGATTGGTCAAAGTCTCCCGTCACAGGCTAGATGTTCTAAAGCCTGAAAACAGAGACGTGAGGAGGAGCAGAAGTCTAGTTATCTCTCAGAACACTTGAATTACAATATGCTGAAAGGTTATCATGGAATTTTTGCCCAATGATGCCAAAAATATACTGCCTACTGAAGCTTTAACCAATAATTTTCCAGCAGCGTGCAGATTGACAGCCATAAAAGTTCAGCTGGTCAGAGCTTTTTTGAAGATGTTTTTGCCAGGAAGCCACGGTCCTTTCTATTTTTTTTTTATTTTTTTCATTATTTTGGGCACCCCCTACAAAGCTGCAGGACAAACAACATAAAAAAAAATCAGCAAGAGAGGGATGCATGCTAAACCAGACATTTTATCATACTACAACACAAATTTATTTTTGGCAGATTTGGAAAGGTGCTATTTCTAACAATTGGTTATTCTTCATATAGAAATAAACATCCATCAAGACTCGTCCAATACTCCTCCTGTCCCTCACTTTGTGCTTGGCTTCTGGAGGAGGATCAGTGAAAACGGTGAACAGGTGTGAGCAGGTTTGCTGGAGGGGTTTGATCTTTCCCTCTCTGGCCTCATTCGTCTCTCTCTGTCACATCCAGCTGTGGCTATCTGTCGCTACCTCATTTTCATTCTGGAGGGTTGTCTGTCCTCGAAAGTCATCTGTAGAGGTCTTACACTGATTATGCAGATCCTCCAGGAAGAGGAGCCCACAACCTGCTCCATCTCAGGCATTAGCTCCTTGTTGTAAGTGGGGCGACTGTGGCTGAGAGGTAGAGCGGCTCGTCTACCAATGGGGAAGGTCGGCGGTTCAATCCACGGCTCTTCCTTGGGTAAAGATACTTAACCCCAAATTGCAAAATTACACAGTTACACATTGACACATACGCACGCTGTATCATGTTTCAGTTTGTTTGGGACCAGAGCCACGGCGGAGAGGAAAAAAAGCACTCAAAAGCATGGCGCTACTACTAAACCCTACACTCTAAGAAAAAAATCCATAGAAAAACAGATAATGTCCTGGCAGAAAATTACCGGGGACATTTTCCGTCAAGGTAATGGACCTTTTCTTCAACCCTAAAATGGAAATGTCTGTTGATTTTTCAGGATGTCCTCTGTTCCATTCACGGACACTTCTGTTAATCCTAAAACGTATTAACAGGATGTCCTCTGTACTGAGACAAATAACAGGCCCAACCTTGACATTCTGGAGGGAAAACAGACGCTAACGCTAGCATTTGGGGCTAACTCTACCTGACGTCCACTGAAGTCTGAAATATAAGCTTTGGTAAAATGTAAATTACAATACCAAACTTGCGTTAGTCTCAAAATGAGTAGACAAAATATTCGTGGCGTATCTGGTGACGTTAATGGTCGACAACAGCTGAACTAAACAACAAAACAGCTTTCCAACTAAAACGATACTGAGCTAACGTTAAGTCTTTAACATAAATCATTTAGACATTAATTGTTGATTTTTTTTACCACAGAAGTTTGAGAAAGGTTTCTCAACATCCGAACTAAACTTTACCGTGTGTGATGGTCTTTGCCTCTTCCAACTTTCGCTAGCGGAGGTTCTTGTTCGCACAATGCAATGCGTTTTTTGTGTTTTAAAGTGATAGAAAACAAGTGGAGACATGTGTAGGGACATTATACAGAGAAAGACAAATAACAAAGTACAAAACCCCCTCACAAAAAAACAACAACAACACAAAGGGATAAAAGCAGGTTGAACAATGTGTGTGTGTGTGTGTGTGTGTGTGTGTGTGTGTGATGTGATGTGGATAATGGGTGTGTGTTTGGCATTGAATGAGGCTAGATGGTCATATATGACATATATCTACTCTTAAACACATATACTGTACACACGCACACATATCTACACACACACATACAGATATCCTTCCTTTTATGTGTAGAACATAGGGGGAACAAAAGCAAAACAAAAAGAAAATAAATGAGTAAAACATATGTATAATACAGTATATATACATACACATATATATTAATAATATGAATAATAATAAAGATGATGATGATGATGAGGTCATGATAATAATATCAATAACAATAATAATACCAACACTTACAATATAGGTGAGATAAATAAATAAGTAAGTAATAACAATAATAAAGACATTTCTTTTTTTAAGTTAATTCGAAGATCATATATAATTATAACTGTGTATGTGTGTGTGCGTGGCGTGTCTGTGTGTGTGGGTGGGCAGAAATGGGGGTGGGGGAGAGCAATGCGGTTTTAAAAATATGGGTAAAACAGAAAATGTCTTCATATTAACACGGTACATTGGCCTGTATTTTTACGGACTTTTCTTAGAGTGTATTTTTTTCCTTATAAAACACAACATTTTAACAATGACTAGCTTGAAATCCACACAACTAGCCTGAAGAAATGAAGAAAATCAGAAACGATTGTATTGGAGGCTATGGAGCAGAGCCGTATAGCTGGTCGGAACTGGCCGATGCTACGCTATGATTGGCCAGTGTGCGTTCGAGGGGCGGGACTTAGCGGCCAATTGGAGAAAAACATAAAAACCTCTGCAGCAACACTCTGTAGGGATCATTCACACTCTCATTTCCTCTACGAGCACATTTGGTCAGATAAACATGATCACTGATATTTCTTCAAAGGGAAGTGGGATGTTTCGATTGGCTGATACACCTTGACGACCCTAATTAGATCTGTCCTCTCCTTCATTCTGCCATTGGACTGGTTGCATGATGTAATCAGGAAAACGGTGTCCGTGTCTTGTCAGCACATTTTTCCCATATGCAACACTTAGCTTGGGGATTAACCCTATATACTGTATATGGTTAGTACCTCATGCTTAATATTAATGGTCAAACATTTATTTCCCATGAGACTTTGAAGATAAGTCTTCTAGAAGAGGAAATAAGCAGATATTCCAGTGAAGACTGTTTCTCCAGGCTTTCGTGCAATGAATTATTAAAGAGTTGGTGGTAAAAAAAACAGGCTGTGGGTTCATTGTGGATTCATTAGGTGGTGAGTACTGTCTAGTTTGCTTTTTAGCACAGATCTTTCATCATCCTCAAGAATGCTGGTGGATTAGCGTGAAGCGATTTCTATCGTAGTTTTATGCATTATGCTTAAGATCATTAGTTACTGCTGAGCTGATTACTGCGACTTAGAATGATCTTTCATCTCATTCTGATGCTGTCATCCCGGTGTATACGTTGTCCACATTTCAGTGCATTATAGAGACTTGCATTATATATTTTCACAGTGCTCCCCTTGCATGCGCCCCATGCACTAAGGCTGAGTCCTTAGCGCAGCGGCCCAGGTTGGAATCTGACCCGAGGCCTGTACTACGAAGCAGGATTTGGGGTTAACGAGGTAACTTCAGCGTTAACCCTTCATGGTTTTCAGTCCTATACGACGGTGGTTCGCTTCTTACCAGGGTAGATCGCCATGGTAACTGATGCTGAACATGAGATAAAAGATCAACTCGTATAAAAGCAACTCCTACTGACCAATCAGAGCTCGGTACGCTGATCGTATGATAATATTACACAAATATGAAGAAGTTACAGTCATAATCCAGACTAAAACCAACACAGTTTAAACTGACAGATGCAGGAAGGACAGCTGGATTTATGCTGTGGGTGTTTACCGCTTTGAATTATGTTTTTATATTTACTTTTTTACTCTTCTCTGTTTCACACTGACGAGGACACAGCTGAAAGAAGGCTGAATACACACTCATACACGCCACACTGTTGTCAAAGGGCATAATGAAGTGTAATCTATTGATCCATTATACTCTGAAAGCTTTGTATAATAACGCTGCCCCATCCAGCCGACTATATCTGACTTTTCAGGCCGTTAAATTAATAAATCTGTTAATTTACTCGTTCTCACATCGGCAATTTCTTCTTTTGCCAGCTGTCCTTCGTGCATTTGGCAACTTCACCTGTGTTAATTTTAGTCTGGATTATGTGTTTGATGTAGTTTGCTCTTGGTTTGTAAAATTCATATGAACGCGCTCACATCCAGATTGAGAAACTCTCTGTTGGTTTACCAAGTTGATAACCAGCATCGTAGGACCGCTTAGCGGGATCTCGTTTGTTAGGGTTAGTTAAACCAGATAAGGAGAAGATACCCTGGGTATGTTCAACTGGCTTCGTACTACAGACCTCTGGACCCTTTGCTGCAAGTATATAAAATTAGATTTAAAAATCGTGGAAAAAATAAACAGTATTCTCTGCTCTGAAACCCTGGGGGCATATCCGCTGAAGGTGCTGAAACCACGCCAAATCGCGGGTGAGGGTTGATTACATTTACAGTTACAGTATATACGACATGTTGGCCATCTCACTGATCTCACTGCTGCACGCTGGTTTGCAGCATGCGCACCAGAGACTTTCGCCTGCCGAGCCGGCTAACTTCCGGTTTAGCCCTACGCTAACTTGAATGGGGATAACATTATTCAATCGCTCGGCTCTTCCGAATTGATCAAATTCTGATTAACGGTTAAAACAGTCAAACTCCACAATTCAGTATAATCTCTTCTTTGCTGTGGTATGTTGGGGGGAGGGGGAGGGGGGGGGGGGAACACCAACACAAGGGATGCCAACAGACTGAACAGGCTGGTGAGGAAGGCTAGCTCTGTGGTTGGATCTGAACTGGACGATCTGGAGGTGGCGGCAGAGGGGAGGATGAGGAGGACGCTGGACGCTATCCTGGATAACCCCTCCCACCCCCTCCATGATGAGCTAGTCAAGATGAGGAGCACCTTCAGCCACAGACTCATCCCTCCTTGGCACAACACAAAGCGCCTGGGTCAGTCCTTCATGCTGGTAGCCATCAGGCTCCACAGTAGTATATAGCTGGTGGCTTTGCACGTGCACGTGAAAAGCGCGTGCACGCGCGTGCGTGTGTGTGTGTGTGCGCGCGCGCGTGCGTGTGTGTGTGTGTGTGTGTGTGTGTGCGCGCGTGCGTGTGTGTGTGTGTGTGTGTGTGTGGGGATGCAGGCGCACCCTGGTGACCCTGGTGACCTTTTTGTAACCCTAGGGTTGATGTTCATTATTGGTAGTTGACCAATGTGTGTGTAATGTGCCTGTGTGTGTGTGTGGGGATGCAGGCTCACCCTGGTGACCCTGGTGACCTTTTTGTAACCCTCGGGCTGCTGTTAATTATTGGTAGTTGACCAAAGGTGTCTGCTGTAGGTGTTATCAGTTGCTCCACAACAAAAAAAGAAGACCCCCTCCTGTGGATCCTGATGCAGATAAAAAATACAGTTGTATCCCAATATGTGTCTTTATTACAGTACCATTAAAAGTTCAAACAAACCCCTGGTCCCTGTGACCAAATGTTTTTGCTTTTTGATGTTGCCACAGCAGACCCATACTGTTGATCCTGATTCAGATAAAAAAAAAAGTCGGTTGTATCCAAGATGTTATCCGTTTCTCCGTACACAACAGAAGACCCCCTCCTGTGTATACTGCTTCAGTGAACAAAATACAGTTGTATCCCTATATGTGAACTCAGTTGTATCCAAGAGGTGTCTTTTTATTACAGTACCCATAAAAGATCAAACAAACCCTAGTGTGCTGTGGTCAAAATGTTTATGTCTTTTGATGCTGTGGTGGTTGGTACTGTTTGCAGGCTATATCAGCATGGCTCCTGTCAACCATGCTTATTCATGAGATGTCCTTAACTCCACCTTATAGTAGGTGTGTATATATAGTCACCATTCAGCTGAGGTCGTGTTTACCAAACTTCACCAACTTTTGAAGAGGACACTTTCTCCTAACGCATCTCTTGCATTTTCACATATCGGGGCAATTTATACCAATGGCGTCTTTTCCCTGTAAGTATAACCATTTTTTTTTTTTTTTTATCTAACACAGTTATTTTTTCTTCCAATAATACCAGTTTGTTTTTATAGTAAAAAAATGTTGTTCTTAACAGTTTTATTTATCAGGTTACATGGCCAGTGGTAGCAACCGCCACGACAGAGGTATTGAAAACTTTCAACCTGGTGATAATGAAGGTATTTAATTCATTATACTTGTTTTGTATTTTGTTCATTATATAGAACTATTTTTTTATTTTGTTTTAGACTAAGTGTATGTTGTTTTTATTTTTATTTTTGTTCTGTTTTTTTTTTACATCTAGTGCCTTCAATCAGCTACTGGGGAACACCTTTTCAGCGGAGAGGGATCTTACAACCCCTAAACCAACTTTCAAAAGGTATGTACATGATAAAATGTAGATGTTAAAATAATACTTTGATAATTAATACATATGATTATTATACCTAAATACTAAAGTGTGTGTGTGTGTGTGTGTGTTTGAATCTAGAAGAAGAAGAAGATTCGGACTTTGAGGAACCAAAGAGCAGGCTTAAAAGACCGAATAGACTTCAATCGGGCCCAGTAAAAAAGAGGCAAACGGAAGAGAAGGAGCGCCATAGGGTTCTAGTGCATACAAGGTATGTATAAGATTACGGTATTCTATCTGTATCTACGATTATTTTTTTTTATATATGTACTAAGTCTTTTTTTTTTTTCTTTTTTTTTTCACCTAATGTCTTGCATCAGACCGGTGATTGATGAGGACACCATTGACTCAACATTGGATTCAGTTGTGTTGGCTTCGGTTACCGAGACGCTTCGACGTGAAGAGGCAGAGGACGTGTGTGCTGTCGTGGATCAATTGAAGTCGTTATTAGCAGCGCAGAGACAGCCGACCGCAAAGCTTGTGACAGATATTTCTCAAGAAGAAGATGACATTCAGCATGGTGAGTGGGAACCATACAGTGAATGGGGGGAGAATTTGAGTGTACCATGTGGTTATCCTAATCAGGATTGGTTTGATTCACTTGTTGATTTTGAGGAGAAAACCTCTGACACACTCCCTGCGACACAAACGTGTGTGGGGGAGGATAATGAACAGCCTGGTTCTTCAGAACAATTAGAATTACTCGTCTGGAGCGACCTCGAGGATCTGTTGCCATCTTCACAACGACAGGCAATTCATCCTGATCAATTACGTACCCAAAGTGTGGTTGACTGTTGTGCCACTGAGGATTTGTCATTAGGGGGTGGGGTTGATATTGGCAACCGATTTGATAAATTCTAATGCATGGTGAACAGTAAATTAGCAGAAATACAGAAGGATCACAAAGAACAATATGAGTCTTTGAATAGTAAAATAGTTGAATTAGAAAAACAAAACAACAACTTATTAAATACTGTTCTGGCCGGGTGTAAATCCGATCTATTATATAGAGGTATTCTGACTTCTGACATCTGTGCCCTGCATGCAGCCAGTGGAGAACTGGTTAGAATCCAGAATAATATGGTTACGGGTCTATCACATATATCAAACATCCTAAAAAGCAGGCCTTCATCATAGTGCTCAAATATTAGCTGATAACATGTCACCTCCTAGAAAAATTTTCAAATATAGTGATGACGCTGGTCGTAACGTTGCTAATGATGATAATGATGTTAATGAAGTTGATAGTGATGAAATCTCTCATGTCCCTCATACTGTCGAAGAATATATTACCCATAGTGACCAAAATGCAATGGGCCATGGGCTACCACAATTACCCGGTGTAAAATACAATACTGAAACTATCAGAAAGTGGGCTGAATTCACCAATGCTAGGCTTGATTCTATTTTAGGTGATTTGTCTACTATTATTCCCGCTGTAAATATTCCGCTTTCTGATGCTGCTGCTGCTGCTGCTGCTGCTGCTGTTGCTGTTGCTTCTACTTCTGCTTCTGCTGCAGAGACATTTGACATTGTGTCTGTCTGCCATGATTATAACAATGCTTTGATCACTGTTAATGATAGTGTTGATAATCATGATGACGATGGTCGTAACGCAACTAATGATGATACTGTCAATGAAGTAGACAGTGATGATGAAATCTCTCATATCACTCACACTGTCGAACAATATAACGCCGTTAGTGACCAATATGCTATGAGACATGGTTTACCACAATTATCCGGTGTAAAATACAATACCAAAACTATCAGAAAGTGGGGTGAATTTACCAATGCGAGGCTTGATTCTATTTTAAGTGATTTGTCTACTGTTGTTCCTACTGTAAATGCTCTGGTTTCCGGGGCTGCTGCTGCTGTTGCTGCTGCTGCTGCTACAGAGACATTTGACACTGTGTCTGCCTGCAATGACGATAATAATGCTTTGATCAGGGCTAGTGTTGATAATCATGATGTGAACAGTGCTACTGCTTTGAATAACGAACACCAGGGCTTTGTGGGTGGCAATGTAGAAGCTTCTCCGCGTGTAGACAGTCTTAGCAGATGCGTACAGGATGGGGCGGGTAGACTTGTAGAAAACACCCGTGTCCCTGTTAGAGATATACAAGTTAGAAACATACCCGCATTTAATGCCTCTGAATTGCGTCAGCGTGTTGATTTTAGGGATATTAATCTTGATGATCCCGAGCAGGTACCTAATCGAGTTAGAGAGAGACTGTCTGGTGTGCTAGAGAGAGCCTTAGAGGATTCCCCACCCACCAGTGTTTTAAATGTCATCTTGAGGGGCCCATCACTGGCTAGCGATGTACAAGCCGTCTTAAACGCAGATAATGAATACAATGTGGATTTGTTCATGGAGGAAATATCACAGGTCTTACAAAGCAATGATGATTCTATGACGGATGATGAATTGGAGTTTATTGTTACAGTTGCTAGGGATAGTCGTGGTGGAGCAAGGCGTCTGAGATTGGGTCATGTTTCCTATGAGGAAATTTTGACCAAAAAAGGTCGACATCTGTACAATCCTGACAACATGGGGGCCAACAATCTATGTTTTTCTATCTGTCTTGCACATTTTGTTAACAATGCTATGGCTGGAGATGAAAAATTGGAATATGCAAAACAGTTGTACACTGCAGTCGGTTTTGATCACATGCACAAAGTATCGTTCTCCGATGTCACCAAATTTGAGAAACACCTAGACATGAAAATAATAGTCTTCCATCATGGCACTGCGCGTAAACGCTTGCAGTGTTTCCAAACATGCGACGCACCACACAAGCGTACAGTCTGGTTATACTTACACAATGACCACTACTATCTGATTGAAAACCAGACAGGGTTTTTCGGGGCTTCATATGTGTGTGAGTATTGCTATGATACGTATGAAACGCCTCTGTACCACAACTGTAAGCATAGATGCAATGTCTGTTTTACACAGGAGTGTCATACGTACCAAGGTCGCACGTTAAAGTGCCCTGACTGTAAACGCATATGTAAATCACAATTCTGTTTCAAGCAACACAAAGTACCTGAAGTAAAACACAAAGTTATACCATGTACAGCATTAAAATACTGTGAGGCATGTGGAAAAACATACAGGCTTGGTAAAAAAAAAATACACAAATGCGCATCCCTTGTCTGTTCACACTGTGGTGAACAAAAATTGGAAAGCAGTGTGCCCCACGAGTGCTTTATCCAACCAATCGAGAAGGGTGATCCACAGAGAAAGTACATCTTGTTTGATTTTGAGACACGTTTTCACGATGGCAAACACGAGGCAAATTTTGTGTGTTCAATGGATATTGATGGAAACAAGTTTTGTTTCAACACATTAAAATGCGTGGATGCCTTTGTGAAACGGTACAGACAGCCAAAATACCGGGGGTATACGTTCATTGCGCATAACGCATCTGGCTTTGACAACTACATTCTGCTTGAGTACTTTGTCAAACAAAGGATTACGCCTATGGTGATGATGAGAGGTAGCAGGGTCATTCTGATGCACGACCATACATACCAACAGAGGTGGATTGATTCGTTCAGTTTCTTACCCATGAGACTGGCCAAAACACCTGCTGCTTTGGGGTTTGAGGATTTGGAGAAAGGCTATTTTCCCCACAAATTTAACACTAGAGAAAATGAGCAATACAAAGGCTCATACCCCGACCCATCTCAATATGGGTACGAAACCATGTGTGAAAATGAGAAAACCTCGTTCATGCAATGGTATGACACAGTCCGAAATGAAACTTTTGATTTTCAAGCGGAGATTCGTCGCTACTGTGTTAATGATGTGGAGGTGTTACGCCGGGCATGCACCGTTTATCGTGAAACATTTCTTGAATGTACACAGCTTGACCCGTTTTCATTTACCACTCTACCCTCCAGTTGTATGGGTGTATTCAAAACACTGTTCCTGCCCAGAGACACTGTAGCCCTCACATATGAAGGTGCATACACCAAACAGAATAAGACATATTCAGATGTGTCTATGCAGTGGCTTGAATATGTGGCCCATACAGAAAACATTGAGATGCAACATGCACTCAATCGTGGTGAACAGCAATTTGGCCCATACTTTGTGGATGGGTACAATCCTGCTACAAACACCTGCTATGAGTTTGCAGGATGTTTTTTTCACGGATGTGTCAAATGCCATGTACCGGGAGATTTAAATCCGGTCACTCAAGTCTCCTATGGTGAGCTATACTGGGCTTTCAATGAAAAAATAAACAAGTTGGAAACACTACATGGCCTTCGCTCTGTAGTGATGTGGGAGTGTGAATGGGGGTTGTTGTCAAAATCAAACTCTGTAGTACAAACATTTCTGACCACATACAAAAAACCGGAACGACTCGATCCCAGGCAGGCTCTCTTTGGTGGGCGTACAAATGCCATGAAACTGTACCACAAGGGGGAAAATGATGAAAAGATCAGGTACTACGACTTCACAAGTCTGTATCCCACAGTTCAGGCAAAGAAACTGTACCCGGTTGGACATCCCCAGGTTATCCATAGGGACTTTGATTCCATCGATAATTATTTTGGGTTTGTAAAGTGTACGGTGCTCCCGCCAAGAGGTTTGTTCCACCCAGTCTTGCCCTACAGGTGTCAAAACAAGCTCATGTTCCCGCTGTGCAGCAAGTGTGCTGAAAGTTTGAACCAAACATCTGATTGTGTGCATAGTGACAGTGACAGACAGCTGTTAGGTGTGTGGGTCTCGTTTGAGCTTCAGAAAGCGGTAGAAAAGGGTTACCAGATTGTCAGCATTGATGAAGTGTGGCATTTTCCCAACAAGACAGACACATTGTTTAAGGGGTATGTGAAAACGTTTCTGAAATGTAAACAAGAAGCTTCTGGCTACCCAGGGCATGTCAAAACACCTGATGAACAAAAGAAGTACATTGATGACTATTTTGAAAAAGAGGGCATTAAACTGGATGCTAACAAAATCCGTGTCAACAAAGCTGTCAGGAGTTGTAATAAGTTACTCCTAAACTCTTTGTGGGGCAGATTTAGCATGAGGAACAACATGCCTTCATGCGAGTTGATCACTGACCCATCCAGGTTTACACAACTGATGTTCAGCGACCATTACGATGTGAAGCAATTCTGCTTCATATCAGATGACGTGGCTATGGTACAGTGGCGGCATGCGGACAGTAGGGGTTCCCGAATAAAAGACGTCAATGTCTTTGTTGGTGCTATGACGACTGCTCACGCTAGACTTATGTTGTATGAACTCCTTGACAAACTGCAGCAGCGCGTGTTGTATTGTGACACTGATAGTGTTGTTTTTACATCGCAGCCAGGTGACTGGGTCCCTCCCCTAGGTCCCTATCTGGGGGACTTGACAGATGAGATAAACGATGGTAATGTGTGTGGAACCCCCGAGGAAGACTTCATCACAGAGTTTGTGTCGGGGGGTCCAAAATGCTACTCATATCGCACGAGACAGGGCAAGACGACGGTAAAATGCAAAGGCATAACATTAAACGCAAACAATGCCAAGGTGGTTACACACACGTCATTATCCGGTCTAGTACACGCATTTGTGGCCAATCAGAACACGGGGGCAAGTGTGATGACTGTATCTGAAACCATCAAACGCGATAAAAAGAACTTTCATCTGAAAAACGAGACAGTTTTTAAGAAGGTTCAGGTGGTGTACAATAAGCGTCGAGTGTTTCAGGATTACACCACTCTGCCTTATGGATACTAGATTGGACCAGGGTTTTGATGGCAGACTACAGCATCCGTTTAGCCTTGTGGTGAGCGGTCCTTCAAATTGTGGAAAGACATTTTTTGTCAAGAATGTTATAGAAAACGCCTCAAAAGCTATTTCACATAGTGTTGATAATATTGTTTACATTTACTCGTGCTGGCAACCTTTATATAATCAACTCCTTAAGACAAGGGATATTAACTTTGTGAACGGTTTACCAGAATCTCTGTGTGACGATGTGCTTCTACCCCCAGACAAAAATAATCTACTCATCATAGACGATTTAATGAATGATGCCAGTAACAACATAGAAGTACAAAATGTTTTTACCAAATATGTACACCATAGAAATTTAAGTTGTATATATTTAGTTCAAAATCTGTTTATTCAAGGCAAGTCTAGCCGAACTATTAGTTTAAACACCAACTACCTTGTTTTGTTTAAAAACCCCCGGGATAAATATCAGATTACTTTATTGGCTAGACAGATGTTTCCCGGTAACACCAAATACTTTTTAGAGGCATTTAATGATGCAACTAGTTCCGCTTACGGGTATCTACTCATAGATTATAAAGCTAAGACACCCGACTTTTTAAGACTCAGAACAGGTTTGTTATCAGACCAATCGGTTGTGTATATACCTAAAAAGCAGAAGGGTTGAGTATGTCGTCACGTATGCAGAGGAATCTGGCTCTGCTGGAGTTGTTATATAAATCGAAGCCACACATGCAAAGGGTTATTGTGAGTAATGCAAACACAGACTTTATTCACGCTCTGTGTGAAATAGCTCTCAATGTAACGCGTGGTAACATTCCTCTGACTGACCGGCAATACAAACAGTTGAAAAAGAAGAAGACAATCATTAGACTCATTGCAGACAGACAAGTCAAGCATTTTAAAAAGAAAAAGTCTATAAATCAGTCTGGTGGATTTTTATTACCTCTGCTAGGTGCAGCTATTCCTTTTATAGTTGGTCTTCTAAATCGGTCGTAAAATGGAGCACACACAAAAAATGTTTTTGGTCCCTCAGCAACAATTGGACTCATTAAAGCAACAGCAGCAGCAGGAACAAAACAGCGGATCCATAAGACAAACGGTACAAAATGAACTAGATAGAGCCATGATTGATGTGTTGAAATTACCGGACATAGACATGTATGAGAAGGCCAAAAAATATTCGAATATTCTACAGCGCTACCTGTCTATGGTGAGACAGGGTGAAAGGGAAAAGGGTGTATTGACCTTATCATTACCTGTAAGTGATACACATGGCTCTAGTCTCGACGCTACACTCAGTGTTGATAATGTTAATTCTAAAAAGGATCCGATATTAGATGAAGTTTTAAAACACATGCCCAAAAGAAGCCTGAAAAATGCCGAGTATATATTGGAAGCGATAACCCGGTCAAAAAATTTGATATCTTGGACTGATCAGGGAGAAATTGTTATTAACAACCAACCGGTCAGGGGTACACACTTGTACGATTTAGTAAAAAGTGTCACGGCCTCACATCATACACTAGACAGCTCTAGACCCAGGGGTTGGGAATTGTTTTTAAAAACATTGGGCAGTTTAAATGTACCCCTATCTGCCATCCCAAACACCCTGGTGCGTCGATCTATTTCTGAATATAAAGGAGGTGATAATGCAAACAGCGAAAGTAACATTATGACCCATGACAAACCCACCACCAGGAAAAGGGGAAAACATTCACTGAATGGTTCACCACGGTTTAACACGCCCATTAGGACATCCCGGGCAAAGCATTTTAAGTCCCCTAGGATGGACAGTACTGAATGGTTTTATTTTTGAATTCTTTGTAACAGTGTAAAAATGAAATGTATTTTTTTTCCTCTTCTTTGTAACAATGTTTAAATGTTTGTATTTTCTTCATCTTTTTTATGATATTTTTAAAATGAAATGTTTTTAAAATGAAATGTGTCCTTTTTTTTTTTTTTAACCTTCTTTATGACTGGTAATGATTAAATGATTTGTTTTTTTTGTTTTGATTTGTTGTTTTTTTTCTTGGTGCCATGTTTAAATGATTGTTTTTTTTCTACTTTTTCTTTGTGGTAATGTTATCTATCGGAATTGTACAATTCAAATTTCTAAATTTTTTTGTTGATATGTCTTTGTTGTTGAAAACTGTGATACCTAAATAAAAATTTAAAAAATGACCGTGTTGACAAAATTCCATTTACTTAATGTTTTTTATTTTCAAAATTATCATTACATCACATATTTATTCCCCGATTGTACACATGTGAAATTACACCCAAGACATACACTAGGTTGTATTTTGTTAACAAATTTACATACCATAGTGTCATTACATACAGGATTAGTGTCGTACATGTTTATCACACTAATATAAGTCATTCCTTTTTGAATATGACATAGAAAAAATACACAATGTTGACCACATGTGATAGCATGTTTATCCTGAACCTGTCTTCTACAATAAGACACATCTGTACAGTTTTTAGCCAGGAACCTGTTTATTTCATTTGGAAAATTATTCCAGTCAGGGGGGTTACCAAAACTGTCAAAGAAACATCCGTGTTTGTTTTTTGTAATATAAATAGCCAGCCAATGCTCACCAGGCATGTTAGAGGGATGTGTGTTTATAATCAGCATAGCTGGGAACTTACAAATATAGTGTTTAGGCAGTTGATCGCACGCTAAAATACCCAAGAAATTTGTCCCATTAATAATTATTTTTCTAACAACGCTAGTTAGTTCTATAGTATTCATAGTGTTTTAGTAGTAGTCCATGAGCACTTGTCTCCTGTTTGATATCTCAATAACTGAGTCAAAAACAGAATAACATATCAAATTAACGGTTCGCGGCAGAGGGTTTCTAAAACGAGCTTCCATCCTCACATTGCCTGTTTTAATTAGTGAAACGTTCCCTGAACACCCCTCGTCTGGTTCCAGGTTGAAACAGAATAATGAATAACCAGTGCCAAAATCTGGTCTTGAGATGGCCAGTGATCTGTCTTTTAGGTGACGACCGGTGGTTTGTATCAGTTGGTAATACTCTCTTGCGTACTGCCCTCTTGCAAATTGTGGTTGAAATGGTTTCGCGGGGTAAGACTGTCCGTCTGCATATAGACACATAAACTCGGTGTCGTAGTGATGGAAATTAAATGGATTACGTGCATAACTCCCAGTATATCCCTCGTTGTCCACAAAGGCTATGATAACAAACTTAGGGATGTGCCCTATGTAGAGATTTTCCTGGTTGCACACCCGTGTCCCGGCAGGGATAGAGAAAGTTTTCAACGACACTCTGTCAATAGCATATTTAGCATTAGTGTGCTGCAGAGCCCTGCTGTGAGCCAACCTAACTGTGGGTGCAACAGAAACTTTTTTTACAAATACACTGGCCGATACAATCTTAAAGCTATATTGGTCATTTCCAGGAGTCATTAGAGAGAACTCATCTTTGGACCGTATGAATTTCAGAGAAATATCCACCCCGTTTAGCAACAGTTTTTCTTGAAAAAACAAATCAGCATGTATGGGGGTGATTAATTCGACGATACGGCTGACTCCGGTGAACTTTCCTCTTGTCACCAACCCCTGATTGTCTCCTTCTATCGATGCATCGTCCATGTGATCACCGGTGTCTTTACTAAACAGAGCGGTGCTAAACTGTGTATCCAAGGTGTCTTTTCCATAGTTAATCAAACATTCAATTATTCCACGGTATGGATATGTGTTGGACGATTGTGTTATAAGCCTGTCCCCCAACATTATATCCACCTGTGAGAACAGGGTGCATCCTGGATAGTTTATAAAACCCACATCGGCATCGTTAGCCAGGTTCGTGCCGTCAGCATTTGTAATCCTCACCCGTGTAAACAGGTAAGTATCGTTTAAGTCTAAGTAATCCTCGCCACTGGCCGATATGTAAAACTCCAGAGGGCCAGTGTCTGTTATAGCAGATACCGGGGGAATTTCAACAAAGGTCGATTTTTCAATGGAAGTCTGAGTGTACGGTACAGTAAACAGATCCAGCTCGGTCTTCACACACTCCTCCGACTGATTATGGATGAGCGCCATGGTTATATATATATTTTTTTTTTTTTTTTTTTCAGTGATTTTAACCTAAAAATATGTCTTTTGACAATAACCTGGTACGTTTGCGTGGAGCTCTTCTACCTTTGGTGGTTGACTTCTTTTTGGCACGTCTGGGTTTTTTAGTAACTGTTTTACGTTTTTTAGACACAGGACGGTTACGCCCATGTCCTGCTGGGGGCCTTTTCAGTGGTCGCCGAGTATATACCGTCATTCCATTTCCATCCTGATTTCCTGACATGGTTTTTCGGGCTATATTGGACACAACGTCACCAAAAATATTTGTGGCAGCAGTTTTTAAATGAGGTTTTGCTATACTGAACCCTCTTTTTAATAAGGGTACAGCCATTCTAAATAGATTTCGAAAAATACCGCCTAATCCGTTTCCATACTGTGTACTTGCCCCAATAAACCCCGGTAATTCACCACCAGCTTGATTAAGATAGTATGACATATACCGGGCATCATCGCGTGTGTATGGTGTTCGCATCATTTTTTATTTATTTTTTTCTTCTTCAATGAACACTTAGAAATACTGCTTCACCGGTCTGAAGTGTAGTTTGACAATTACTTTCCCGTATGAGAAAGGTATATAGTGGTTTTGATCGTCTTTTAATGAGATCTCTATATCATCAATAATTGCTTTGGAGAGCGATGTGTAGTGTGGCTTGTCATAAGTCAGAGTGGGCATACGACGAACATCGTCCGATACATTTATACAGCGGAGAAGCGGGACATAACTATCACCAGCCAGCTGATAATCTACAATGTCACTATAAACAAATATATTACAACATCCTCCATGAATGTCGGCCGGGTGAGGTGCTGCATAGTGTTTCATAGAATTAGGGGTTACAGGTATTGTAAATGGATCCCCCGGTTTAAAACCCAGTATTTCAGCCAATTTTCCTCTAAACGTTAACGTCGTTCCCTCTGCCCCCAAAAAATACACCCGATTTGTAATGTTATTATACATTAGATTTATGCGTGATGTGAAGGGGTGAACGAGGCATTTCGAATTAAATTCTTTTACTATTCTAGGTATAGAATCATAAAAACCAACAGATAGAGCTATAGTAAATGACCTCTTTGATTTATATTCATGGATAACCACCAGTGAATCAGAGATGGGGAAATTAGTCCACACCCTAGGATATTGTAACTCAATAAGGCCAACCTCATATGGTTCTTTCAGAACAATTGGCTTTGCTAGTTTTGTCCTGTAGCTCCATATCTTATTATTTGGATATATCTGTAATGAGGCATTGCTGGGTAGTGTAACATAAAAACCGTTCCTCTCCATCGTTCTGACCGCAACTATGTCTCGATTCAAAAGTGAGGCGTCAGCGGATAGCACTTGTCTTTTATTGAGCAGTAACAATATCTTTATCAGAGACCCAAGAGTTAAATTTTTCGGGCCAGCCCAACCATTTTACAAGGACCTGACTTTTACGTCCTGATTTTTTTCTGTCCAATATTTTCTCTATTTTAAACACTTTGTTTTTATCGATAATTACCAGTTGTAATTCGGGGTCATAAAACGTACCTTTCAACACTTCACCACCACAATCCGCTAGTTTATACACAGGGGGATCTCTGGCTATGCGCTCCGTTATTATGAAATATTCGTCTGTAAACGTTTGTTCATAACCTTTTCTAAAAACACCCCTTAATTTGGAAATTCTCACCGTATCCCCAACCCTGTATTTAAAGGACACTTTTTTCTGAGGTTTTAGCTTGTACAAGTTGTTAAAGACAATCTTCTCATTGTCTTTATTTACTGATGCGGGAGGCATCTTTATTGACCTGTGATGCGTTCTGTTATAGGCCTCTACAAGGTCCTCGATTATGTCAACATATCGGCGTGAATTAACACTTGTTAAATATCTCCACATACGCGTCTTGAAAGTTCTGTTAAAGCGCTCCACCACGCAAGCCTTAGTCTCATTTGATGTTGAAAAATGTTTGATTTCATAACGACTCAATACTCGTTGAAACTGTTTATTATAAAACTCTGTGCCTTTGTCCGTTTGGAGTCTTGCTGGCACCCTGCCCTGGCTCAGGATGTTTTTAAAAGCATTTGTGACAACCCCCGCTGATTTGTTTTGAAGACACTGTACCCATGCATATTTAGAAAATACATCAATACATGTTAACAGGTATCGCACACCGTCGTTTTCCACAGAATATTCATTCATATCGACTAGATCGATCTGGAACTGTTTGTCTATGCCGCTAACCAAAACCTTATTCCTGGGAAATTTTTTACCCGCCTTGGCATGTAGAGTATACACATCTTGCCCCAATAAAAAGCGTCTAACATCTGGTAACGCTGGTGTCACCCCTGTACAATCCCCGACCGCTTTGCGTAGTTTATACACACTACCAAGACCCCCAGGATGAGCAGGGTCATAATAAATCTCCTGCAATGTGTTCTCCATGATGTAAATGAATCGTAAATGACAACAATGTGTTTGTTACATGGGCTTTTATTAGAATGCTCTGTAACATAATAGAAAAAAAGCAAAACATCTTTATACATTTTATCATCACACACTTTTTAAAACTACAATACATTCAAACTATTTTTTTCTGTGGCTATCTAAAAAAAACAAAAAACCAAACAAACAATAAAAGGGTCTGCAGATATACACTACACAGCTTATCAGCAGCATAGCCGTATCAAAAAACACGACTTACAAGCTCATTTATTGTGTGTGGACCAAGCCAGGCATATTTTGCCTGGCGCATGGCCATCGCATACTCGAGATTGGGCTCGTCTGAATCGTCGTTGAACTGCTCTTTTTCATGAGTAAATTCTTCGAAGAGTTCCAAAGTTGTGATTTGAGCCGCACCGACAAGTTTCTCCACTGAATGCACACGATAGGTAACTTGTGTCAACAGATTCTGCAGGGCCGATCCCAGAGTCGTATGGAACACTATGTCACATATTTCTCCATAATAACTCTCCAAGACCTCATCGTGGTTAAATAAACACGTGTGTTGGAGCTGGCTAGGATGGTCAATTTCACACCCATTGCACAGTTTTTTAGCCACCTCCCATGAAACCTCCCGAAGACGTCTCCTCAAAAAGTCCTTTATCACATCCATACCCATTTTGGTTAGGCGGGGTTCCTCAAAGTCCTTTATCACATCCATATCCCTTTTGGTTAGGCGGGGTTCCTCAAAGCCCGAATCTTGAGATCCAGTTAAGTCTATCACATCTGGTCTAGCCAACAGCTCCCCTGGGTCTGTCACAGTAACATCTTCTTCTTCTTCTTCTTCTTGCGATCCAGTCAAGTCTATCACAGGTAGTGTAGCCATCAGTTCCACAGGGTCTGTCACAGCAAAATCTTCTTCTTCTTCTTCTTCTTCTTCTTCTTGCGATCCAGTCAGGTCTATTACAATTGGAGGGCCCCACAGGACACTCTCGGAAAAGCCATCCTGCGTTTCCTCATCGACCCAGGTGCCATGTTTGACATCTAGAAAAAAAAAAAAAAAAGACTTAGTACATACATAAAAAAAAATATACACACACACACATACACAATATATATATATATATATATATATATATATATATATATAATTGTAAAAGGAATACACACAACCTACCATTCGTTATTAGTAGTCGGCATGTCTGATGATTTTCGGTCTACGCATGGTAGACAGGAGAGCACTTTGTGGGCCACTCGAAATATCATCAAAAACAAGGCGTTTTCTAATACTCTCATAAGAAGAGATGATTCTGTCTCTTTTGATAGCTTCGTCAACTTCTCTAAACACCCTTTGCATGGACCGCCAGTCGCACCACTGAATAAAAAAGAGTGTTTTAAACCATGAGTCACACTCCTGACGAGTGAGTGGGTAAGGCTGTAAGATCCAATCTTCACGACCTCTGACCGCTATCACACTCCCCCTATCCCCACAGACACTGAGAAAAATAAAATCCTCTGCATATCTATTGAAACAGTCGGCCTCAACCCGATATAACTCAGGGCCCGTAGCGCTGTTCCACTGCGACACATAGAGTATCTCAGGAAAACCAACCTGATCAAGATCTCGGCAGACTACAGAGCGAAACAGTTTCCAATCTTTTACGGACAAAGAATCACTCCATGTTTCACCCTCTGTATAACCATCACATGCCCGAGTCCGTACAGACAACATAACACGAGCATCGTGATAGCTAACCGTATAAACATACCCGTTAACCCCCTCCAACTCTATCTTTAATTCTGACGGCGCCCCTGGTGTCAGACCACACACACGACGTTCCTTTTTGCGAGGAGCTCCATCAATGGTCACCTCAGCGGTGTCTGTCACCCCCATACAGAACGTACCTAGTGAGTCGGGGGTCTTGGTGGGATCAGGGAAGCTGCCGAAAGCCAGAGCCATGGTTATACAAAAGTCCTTCTTGTGTGTATAGAAACCAAGTGGTGGATAATACTCAGCTGAATGATGACTATATATATACACACCTACTATAAGGTGGAGCTAATCTCATGCCCACCTCCTAGGGGGCGCAGCGGGCGCGCACGTGCACCCATACACCCTCTCACAAAACAAACATATGGTTACAGGAGCCATGCTGATATAGCCTGCAAACAGTACCAACCACCACAGCATCAAAAGACATAAACATTTTGACCACAGCACACTAGGGTTTGTTTGATCTTTTATGGGTACTGTAATAAAAAGACACCTCTTGGATACAACTGAGTTCACATATAGGGATACAACTGTATTTTGTTCACTGAAGCAGTATACACAGGAGGGGGTCTTCTGTTGTGTACGGAGAAACGGATAACATCTTGGATACAACCGACTTTTTTTTTTATCTGAATCAGGATCAACAGTATGGGTCTGCTGTGGCAACATCAAAAAGCAAAAACATTTGGTCACAGGGACCAGGGGTTTGTTTGAACTTTTAATGGCACTGTAATAAAGACACATATTGGGATACAACTGTATTTTTTATCTGCATCAGGATCCACAGGAGGGGGTCTTCTTTTTTTGTTGTGGAGCAACTGATAACACCTACAGCAGACACCTTTGGTCAACTACCAATAATTAACAGCAGCCCGAGGGTTACAAAAAGGTCACCAGGGTCACCAGGGTGAGCCTGCATCCCCACACACACACACACAGGCACATTACACACACATTGGTCAACTACCAATAATGAACATCAGCCCTAGGGTTACAAAAAGGTCACCAGGGTCACCAGGGTGCGCCTGCATCCCCACACACACACACACACACACACACACACACACACACACACACACACACACACACACACACACACACGCACGCGCGCGCACACACACACGCACGCACGTGCACGCGCTTTTCACGTGAACGCGCAAAGCCACCAGCTATATACTACTCTCCACAACCAAGGCTGACCCCCATATGAGAACTATTAGGACTTTAAGAAGTTTAAACATGCACCATCTGCAACCATCTTGGACTCTAACCACTGGCACACTTTACACTTACTTTACACTCTACATCCTATATACCACTTTATAGACTGCACATATGTACTTATTACATTTATTTATTGCACATTCTCCATTTATTTATTGACGGACTGTACACACTATGTTCACCCATTCACTCTGTATCTTTTATATCTCTATTTATTGTTTTTATAATGTTTGTATGCCTTTACCTCTCCTGTGATTCACTGTGTTTTCTTATGTTGCTGCTTTGACACCTGAATTTCCCTTCGGGGATTAATACGGTTCATCTTATCTTATCTTATCTTATCTTATCTTATCTTATCTTATCTTATCTTATTATCTAGTTCACAGTCTTTTCACATTTTCAACACTTATTTTGCATAACATGTACAATGTGTTTAGAAAGAAATCTCAGATTTTTTGACTTTGTAACTTTGCAGACCTTTTACATGCACATAAATCTACAGTATATAACACACTAAGGGAAAAGGAAAAAGCATAATAGGTCCGCTTTGTACTTTGGCAAAGGAAAAAATTCATCTTCCTAAAGTTTCTTCCTCGAGTCAAAAATTGTTATCTACCTTCTGTGTGCTAATGTGCCTGTCCAGTGAAAGCAAGATGTGAGAAAGTGCTTAAGTGCTCCGTGTGTATATATATATATACAGTATATACAGTATATGTAGCCACTTTAGGTATAGGAAGATTTTAGGCGAGTATAGCCTCTGGACTGAAGAGTAGAAGTGATATTAAATCTTTCAATTCTTTCAATTCTCTGGTTTATCAGTGGAGTGCATGAACTACACTGCAGACTGGAATTCTCTAGTGTGCCTAACAGAGTGGCTGACTCACGGCTGACTCATATGAACGAGTCCACCGCGGGTTGAATGAACAAATAAATACAGGAATTTCACCCAGGGGACCAGTTGAGTTATTTTACCGACGACGACGTTACGTCTGTAGCTTAAGTTACGTAACAAACTTATTTGAACCCGTCAAGACGTAAAAGGCTGCTGCCCTTGGATGCTGGGGGCTTCTGCCCAGGTGGCAAAATATGACGTGTATGGGGATGAGATCACACTGTGCCGTGATAGATTGTTGTAGAAGTCGATGTTAAGACTTGGGAGCAGTTATTGCAGGTTTTCAGGCTATTCCTCAAAGGTTATCCAATCTATCTTAGATCCAAACATAGATTCTGTCCCTTTCACTGTGAGATTCAAGCGACACACTGTCTGGTGTCCATTGTGGCAGAAGTAGGCTGGCTCCCTGCAGAGAATGTGGCCAGCACCACACTAAGGTCACCTGTCACAGCCTGACGTGGATCTATGAATGGATGGGTCTGGATGTGCTCAGGCCCACCCAGATTGACACCAGATTCATGGGAGAAAAATAAAAGTTTAAAGGGGAGCACCTTAACAGCTTTTAACAACTTAAATAAAAAATTGTAATATTTTATTTCCATGGCCTAGGGAAGTTCAATCATTGAATTATTTATTATAGTAAATAAATTAATAATGGTAACAATAAAGATTACTAAAAGTGATCTGAATTCATTGAAATAATGGTGATAATACAGCAATTATAAAACAATAAAATCATCGGCTACGGCTTGGAGGGTAGAGTGAGTCGTCCACCAATCGGAAAGTCGGTGGTTCGATCCCCGGCTCCTCCAGTCCACATGTCGAAGTGTCCTTGACTAAGATACTTAACCCCAAACTGCTCCTGAAGGCTGAGCCGTCGGTGGGTGAATGAGTATTTAGATTAGGAATGTGTGTGTGAATGGGTGAATGCTGACATGTAGTGTAAAGTGCTTTGAGTGGTCGGGAGACTAGAAAGGTGCTTTATAAATGCAAGTCCATTTACCATTTACCCTACTCTAATAGCGTAATCATCAATTTCAATCATTGGTTCCACACGTCGTACTGGAAACACAGGGCCAGCTGTCACCACTGTTCATTGCAACAACACCCCCCAAAAAGTCTAAATTAGTTTAGATTATCCCTTAAAACCAGATCGTTTATGGCTTGCTGCCTCAAGGAGTGTCCACTGAACCTCATAGTTTACTGAGCTACTAAACTTTGCCGAGCAAAAAAAGTTGCCATTTCATTTTAATAGTAATACAAACCGTAATAAAAAAAATAGTGATAAGCCCATTCCATTCCCCCCCAGAAATATCTGAACTCATGGCAATGTAATTGCACAGCTAACTTGCATCTTTATATCCTAAAATAAACTGTATTTCTCCCTGAAGATGCATCATTTTTTGCAGTTGTATAAGTTTGCATTAGCTGCCATAACCATCTATGTAGGAGGTAGTACATTTATATTCAGTTTAACTCAAACATCTCACACATCAACCACCAACAGTGTTTTGATCTGCAGATGTAAACTTCAGGGTTACTTGTTACGACGAGATGTGGATGGAACCCAGACACAGACTGAACAAAGGCTTTATTGCAGAAAGGATTAAGGATTAAGATACGTGACGGTGGAGAAATGATGAGGCTGGAACTGAGCAGGGAGGCAGGGAGGCAGACCGGCAGCTGATCGGATGAGTGATGATCCCTGGCACCAAAGAACAAAGTTAGTAAAAGTCAAAAAAGAGGTCACAAAGGAAAAGTACTCAGGTAACAACTTAACTGAGCGACCAGGAGCGAACGCTACCACTTGGTTGAGATAACGATCTGGCAATGAGGGACTGGAGAACCAGAGTATTTGAACTGCTGGTTGAGATCTTGAGGAAATACCAAGCACCGCCCACCAGCCGGAGCACAGCCAATAGGAACGCTCTCTCTCTGAAATGACCTGTGATTGATCAAAGTCTCCCGTCATGGGCTAGATATCCTAAGCCTGAAAACAGAGCCATGAGGAGGTGCAGAAGTCTAGTTTTCTCTCAAAACACTTGAATTACAATAAGCTGAAAGGTTATTATGGGATTTTTGCCCAATGATGCCAAAAATATACTGACTACTGAAGCTTTAAGGAAGGGATCTTTTACTTGCCAGTATGAAAAGGAGGAATAATTACATCCGGAAAAAGTTTCAGTGGTAATATGGGCACCTGACTATTGTAAGATAGACATGAAAAATTGTGAACCTATCCTTAATGAAAATGCTGCAGCTAGCCAACAATGCACAGACTGATATGGTTTGGCAGATATGGGAATAGTCTCAGATCAAGTTTTCCCTCATATCTCGCTCTTTCACTCTCCATCACAAATAGCTCATTTTTTGCAAAATAACCCACACACCTTGCAACTCTGCATAGACCTCACCGGTAACAGCACAGTGGAGTTGAAATGCCAAGCACGTTTGTTAAAATGGGTACAATGCCTTAGCATCTTTACATCGATGTAATCTACAATCAGGCTCAAGCACAGCTGGCCCTGTCCAATGAAAAGTGTTACATTTATGTTTTAATTAAACCGAGACAGTCTCGGAGATCTACTTGATTAACTTTTAATGCATAATGTTGTGGTGGTGAGTTAAAGTTGCTCCATTAAACTACGGATGTCAATTAGTTCTAGTCGGCTCAGATCACGATGCTGTTTTGTGTTAACTGCTGTCAAGCAAGGCTGAACATGTGAGAGTTTAAAAACACACACCCACACACAGACAGGTTGTGGGTGTGTGTCGAGTGTGATGTGGCGTTCCAGACAGGCAGAGCTGCTCTGTAATTGGCTGAGCCAGCTCGTTGTTAATGTGGTCCCCGGGTGCCCAGCAGCTGCTTTCATCCAGAATGCCAGCCCAGCCTCTGAAACCAGACCCGTGACTCTGCTGCAATTAGCACCCATCAGCCTGGAGACAAACTGCCATGCCAGACCAGGCTATCTGTGTTTAAAACTCTGTGTGTGTGCTGAAGAAAATAAGTAGTTGAAACAGTACAGTATGTGGTCACCTGTTTGTGTGTCTCCTACAGTTTTGCAAATTCAAATAAAGCTCTATTACCATAAATGGAACCATACCGAGTCACACTGAGCCATCATGAATTAAATGGGTGGAACAGAAAATGGACCTCCAAATTACCAAGAATCCATTTCCTCTGTGTGTGTTCTTGGTAGAAGCGTGCCATGCAATGTAATTGAATGGCTGCATTTTAGATTTTGAGAGTGTGATGACTCAGCTCAACAATCAGGTGAGGTTTACTGAAGGAGGGCGAGTATTTGTATTTCACAGCAGGGAGTGCCGTTGAGAGCTTATTGCCGCTGTCATTGATTTGCGAGGCTTAAAGTGGAAATGAAAAGTTCAACCAAGTTAAGCTGGTTTACTAAATGGATTTCCACTCTGATGTACTATTATATAACAAACATGACATATGTTAGCATTTAAGAGAAAAAAGAAGATTCTGTTTAATTTTTTGTGGCAAGAGCGCCGCCATGTTGCAGGACTCTATCCTGTGACGTCACCAGGTTGGTTGGCTTGGCTGAATTACACAGATACAATGGTAGAGACCGAGAAAGACGGAGACTGAGGAGACACAGGACAGGACGGGAGATGGGGAGACAGTCAGCTGCAGCTGGACTCAGTGCCTGTCGGAGGGCTTTTTCAGTGCCACTAGCCAGCGCTGCAGTAACGTTACTGATCTCCGTTTCAGCGGCAGTTTATTAAATGGACTGTTTTGTTCTTGGTTAAAACATTGTAAAAATCATCTTTACATTCAGGAGCAACACGATAGTGTCCCCTCTTTTGTTTTCTCCTGTCCTGTGTCTCCTCAGTCTCCGTCTTTCACGGTCTCTACCGTTGTATCTGTGTAACTCAGCCGAGCCAACCAACCTGGTGACGTCACAGACTAGAGTCCTGCAACATGGCGGCGCTCTTGTCACGAGAGATGAAACAAAGCTTCCTTTTTCTTTTAAATGCTGACATATGTCATGTTTGTGATATAATAGTTCATTAGAGTGGAAATCCCTTTATTAAACCAGCTTAACTTGGTTGAACGTTTCATTTCCACTTTTACTGGAAATCTGAGGTCATTTATTAGATTGTTTGTTTGGTCTTGTTTTACTTCTGTCTCAGATTTCAATGTTAGTTTGATAGAAATCAGGTCACTCATCCAAATCCCTGTTCACTCACTCATCAACTGCTACAACAACCACTAATCCGTAGCAATAAAGACAAATATTTGACCTGCTGTGTTTCAGCAAGGTAGATTCACCGAAATCACAAAAAAAACATATTCTCTCACTTACACTTAATGTTATCGATCCATGCAGATTCAGCTAGATTTTAGTTTTTATATTTATTTTTTTTCAAATATGTAATAGAAAAGAGTTTAATAGTTTTTGTACTGTATTGTCAGTTTTTAATACAGTATTTTGTGGCTGTATATTTTGTTGTTTATGTAAACAAAAAAAGTGTAATATAGTACATGTTTTACGGTGCAACTTTATTTTGAAGTATCGGAGTCAATTTATATCATACGTGTCTGGTTCTGTGTCATTGACAAAGATTCAGCCATCTTGCAGACCTTGAAGGCCCTGTGATGAAGCACTGTAGTAGAATAAATACTGGGCTTAGGGAAGGTTCCTAACTGAGTGAAATGACCAGAAGTATGAAGTGGTAGCCGTGATAAGAGATGTTGGAATTCTGTCAATGCTAAGGAAAGGAGCTTCAATGGTTCCTTTCTTATCTCCTTTACCACTGGGAACACTGGATCATCCTTTATCAAAGGAAAGAAGATAGTGCCGTCCTACAATTTCTTGTGGCACTAACATTTAAATCACCATTCGGCCATCAGTGATTCCAGGATGTCAGTTAGTTTTGCCAAGTTGTTTTTTCACCGGAGACATAGTCTCAGTGAAAACTGTCCATAGCAATGTGTTTGGATTAAACAATGGGACAACTGGGCTCTTTTGGATATGAGACACCATACTATAGTCTCCTCAAACGTGCTTGCATGGCTGATGAATATAGAAACCCACATGAAAACAGCATACCATCCACGGGCTCTCAGAGGCAGCTTGAAGGAGAATGGAGCGTCTGTAGTTGTGTGTGAGGGAGATGGAGGCTGGCTCAGTGACTGAGAGAAAGTCTGAGTGGTTTTGTATCAACCTGCTTCATCAGCAAAGACTGGTCTCAGCAATAGTTTCTCTCCCAGAACTCCCCATGACAGTGCTCAGCACAAGAACAAGGGACATAGATATAGAACATTTAGAAGGCAATAAGTACAGCTCAGCAAATATACTGGACTATACATTCTGATTCTATTGCTCCAGAGGCTACTTGGACATAACTACTGTAAAATAATGTGGCATTTTTTTTTGATGACATGGATGAAAGGACTTATTTTCAAGCCTTTAATAGCTAAGACATTAGCTACACATACTGTATGAAGCTAATAATTCAGCCAGAAAGATTCTACTTTTGCATGCCTAATCCTGTAGTTTACCATCTATCCTGCCATTCACTACTCTCAAGCATGCTCACTCATAATTTCCTTGCTGTCAATGTTTGGGGATGTCAATCATGTTTATCAGCTGTTCTCATCAGCTGGTCACATCCATCCAATAGCACAGTGACACACCTAATCGTTAGCCTATTATCTTTCTTCTGTCTGTTTTTTTAAATAAGATTCTGTCTCTGCCTTTAATACGTTCATACTGCTGTTATGCACGCCCCTCCAACTCCCCATCACCACCCATTCTTCACAGATTCATCAGCTTCATCATTTCATCAGCCTCCTCAGCCTACCAGCCTCAGCAGAATCATCACCAGCCACCACCACCACCAGTGTCTGGACTCTATGGGGGGGATTTATCTTGAGCTGCTGCTCGGGGCAGACGCCCCTCAATTACAAATCTCCCTGTAGAGTCTACAACTACAGTTCTGCAATTTCATTTAGCAGACGATTTTGTCCAAAGCGAGGTACATCTGAGAGTTCGTACGACACAAGCGAGGATCTAGATAGCAGGGAACAATGTGAGTAGGTGCCAACAACAGCTCAAGTCCGACCAAGCCCCCAGGAAGTGCGCAGGTCGTTTTTTTTTTTTCGATTTTTAAATGCACGCAAATCAAATAACCAAGTTCTTTATAAAATGAAATGTTTATTTGACTATCTACATGACTAAACTACTAACAGGAAATAATTCAATAAATGATAAAACTAAGGAAAAAAGGAACAGAATGAAGTCTAGTATCGTAAGACTTTCTGTCAAGACTTTATTATCACATATAAGAAAAGATAAGATAAGTTAAGATAAGATAAGATAGAACTTTATTAATCCCGAAGGAAATTCCTGTTCAAAATTACAACAAGTTCAAGTGTGTGAAATAAAAAGTACTATTTCTAGCACCGGTGCCTAATAGAATAGCAATAAGATAAGATAAGATATTCCTTTAATAGTGCCGCAGTGGGGAAATTTACAAAAAGATTTATCTTACTAAAAATAAGATACACTTAGTAAAATGAGTAAATAAGTAAAAAAAAAAAGAAAAAAAAAAGAGTAAAATAAATATATGGAAAGTAAGCTAAAAAAACAGAAAAGGAAGTAATATTGCATATGATGAGAAAAGAAGTAACATTGCACATGATGGACATTAATATTACACACAATGACCAGTGATATTGCACATGAGAATGGAAAAAGTAGTAGTATTGCACATGATATTGATATTATATTTGTCCTCAGTGTCAGGTGTTTTCAGCTATCCTTCCTGCAGAAGGGGGAGGAGTTCTATAGTCTGATGGCCGCTGGTAGGAAAGAGCTCCTGTGGCGTTCTGTGGTGCACCTCGGTGGTCTCAGTCTACGGCTGAAGGTGCTCTGGTATGACTCCAGTGTGGCGTGCAGGGGATGAGAGGCGTTGTCCCTAATACTAAGTAGTTTCCTCAGTTAGACTCCAGTAATCATCTGCTATAATGTTTTTATTTCTTCAGTCATTTTTGAAATGAGTCTGATTGAAATGATATTACTAGTAGTTAGTAGAACTTAAGACAGACTTTACTCACTAATTCAGTCACAGATTTACAAATAGCTGGTGCAGCACTTAACAAAAGTCTTTCTCTCTCTGTGTCTCTTCAGCTCTCTTTCTTTTCTTCACCCCTAACCCATGAGTGACACTTCTCCTCACATGCCATCCTTAGTGGGCACCTGACAGGCTCAATGAAAGGCAGCTGGCACGACAGCATTGAAGAATGATGTGAATAATTTATCTGAGCATCTGGGCCCATGTCCCTCATTCATCTCAGCTCCCCCTCTCCTTCTAACCCACATCCCTCTTTCTCCTTCCACCCACATCCGTCACGCTTTTCTTTCTCTCTTTTGTTTTGTTTTTTACTAAAGCATAACTGGGCATTGTTTCCTTGTTCCTTCTGTGTGTCTTCTCTAACCTTCCCTTCTTCTCTTTACTTGTGTAGGTTCTTAATCTCTGCAATTAACTCGCCATCCAATTTTGAAATCTGATTATGTGTACTGATATTTTTGCATGAGCAAACTGAATATTTTATGACCAACCTAATGAAATCTGGGAATTGGAGTAATAAAGATTAATGTTCGCTGGGTCTCTCTAACTCTTCTGCTCAGATAGGTTAACATAATAATGTTTATTTTGGGATCCAGGTGCTTGACTGTTTGCTTCATTACTTGTGACACACATTTTTATTTTCATGTTGTTACTGATTTTAAATGATAACGTAATAAAAAAGGCAGAAAGTGTAGTTTAACTTGACAGAATTATAGCCACTTTTTTAAAGCTGCACTAATCAATATTTTTATTTGAACAATGTGTCAAATGACTGTGTGTAATGTTAAAGGAGACGTAAGGAGTCGAAATCTCATACTATACTAGTAGTACGTACTGATTTGGCGAACAAAAGCAAAATCTACAGTATGCCAAAAATACCCAGATGTCGTACTGATTTGGAAAAAAATCTCCAATATGCATCGGACCAGTCTACCGCTCCTACTGTATCCCACAATGCAAAGTGCTGGACCGCTACAGGCTATGGTTACCACAACAGTAGCTTGTTTTTTTTTACATTTTTCGTAGCTATTTCATCACTAAATTCACTTCTGAAAGTTTTTGAAGTGAGAAATCAACCATGTAAATTTTTAATATCGGCAGTTTTACGAAGTTAGTCGTTGTCGGAGTTTAGAAGCTCCACAAAATGCCGTGACAGCTAGCTATAGCGCCTGCCGGAGTCGCTGCCAGCCAGCCGGGTAGTCACGCTCAGAGACCGCTATGAGCTCTCTAGAGACCGATCGGTAGACGAGGGGCTTTTAGTTCCTTGTTGACTTGTATCACAACACAGATGTCCGTTATAAATGAACAGGAACCTGTGATTATCTGCCTTTTTGGAGTTGAAAAGCTCCACAATCGCCTGCGGGCGTAGCTCGCTGGAGAGCCGGACACAGAGCAGCAGAGTGGAGAGAGAAGAGGAGAGGGAAGAGGAGAGAGAAGAGGGGAGGAAAAGGAGAGAGAAGAGGAGAGAGGAGAGGAGAGGGAAGAACAGAGAGAAGAGGAGAGAGAAGAGGAGAGGAGAGGGAAGAGGAGAGGGAAGAGGAGACGGAAGAGGAGAGAGAAGCACATCACCCCCACCCTCATCCACCTCCACTGGCTCCCGGTCAAGTCCCGCATCACCTACAAAATCCTCCTCCTCACCTACAAATCCCTCAACGCCCTGGCTCCTCAGTACCTATCTGACCTCCTCCACCCTTACACACAGCCCCGGAACCTTAGATCCTCAGGCACGGGTCAGCTCTCCGTCCCTCACACAAGAATGAGAACTTTTGGGGACAGAGCCTTCAGTGTGACAGCCCCCACACTTTGGAACTCTCTCCCCATAGAGCTCCGCAACGCACCATCTCTGGACACCTTCAAAAGACTCCTCAAAACCCACCTCTTCACCAAGGCCTATGGCCTCTAGCTACTGTTACATTTGTTGTATTTAGTTATGTCTTTGTTAAGCGTCCTTGGGTTTCATGAAAGGCGCTATATAAATCCAAGATATTATTATTATTATTATTATTAGAAGAGGAGAGGGAAGAGGAGACGGAAGAGGAGAAAGAAGAGGAGAGGTAAAGAGCAGTCTCTGATGGGTCAGAGAGATACCTGCAGAGACAACAGGACCCTTTTTAACATTCCTCTAATATCTAGAGGGAGATCAGTCCACTGTTTAGTTGCTGTAACTGAAAAAGCAGTTTGAGTAACGTACATTTTGTAGATAAATATTTTACATTTCCCGTCTCCCATCGTTGATGATCCTGTTTGTCTTACTTCATTATGAGCTGTTAGAATAAATTAGTTTAAACCTGCAGTATCTTATAAAGTAAACAAGCAGAACATAAACAGCAAAATCAAAGTTGTATTTTTTGATAATATTGTAATAGTGGTACGAGTTCGTTTTTTGTCCAGTGCTTTATGAGCTGGTTTAAAGGCTAAAGCCTCGTCTAGTATAATGCTAAATACATCGCTTTATCCGTCACATACTGCATACTACTGAGGAACGCAGTATGCAGTATGTACTGTATACTGCATACTGCGTTCGTCAGTAGTATGCAGTATGTACTGTGTACTGTATACTGCATACTGCGTTCGTCAGTAGTATGTAGTAGGTGTTTTGGAATACAGCCATAGAGAATTATGACCCAACTCTGTACCTTCAGCACGGAGCATTTTAGTATCTTTCAGCTTATTGTTTGGGGGTTTTAAGGTCTGCTACCTTACTGTTTTGCACCAAACCACAGACAGACAAAGTTAGTGACTAGCTGGTGAACAAAGTGGAGCATTTAAAAGCTCAGAGCCATACAGTATATTTCTCTCAGGAAGTGCATGGGGGAGAACAAATGGAGCTAAGAGGAGAGTGAGCAATTTACTGACATTCATCAGGTGGCCAGAAACACAACCAAATGAATGCTGATGTTGCTCCATGTCTGCTGAATGTGTATATGGTTTTCTAATGAGTTCACCAGAACAAGTTAAATAGGTGTTTGGTTTTTTTGCATTCAGCTTTTCTGTCAGCACGAGTAAGTTACGCACTACTAATACATGTTTTTAATTTAGGAACGGATGTATTTTACATTTACTTTGTCTTTGGTGGGAGCTTAATTTAACCATACGTCACGCCGTCCAAAGAACAAACGCTGGTAATACTCAGTATTCATTAAAATACATTCTTTAGTGTGAAGAAATTGAAGAGTGAGGCAGTGGAGAGGAATGGAGAGATTCTGTGAAGGAAGATAACCAGGGAATTTATTGCCAGCCCGGCAAGTTATGGAGGGTTGTTTTTAATCCCTTTGCCTGGTTTCATTAGAGCGCGCCGTTATTCGTCATCGATCACTCGTTGTCATGGAGGATATATGGCGGCTTTGAGCCCATCGAGCTCTGCTCCATTCGGCAAACGTGCTGGGATCTTAATGGAATGATTCACTCGGAGACAAACGGAGAGGTGAGAAGAGGGAGAAATAGACAATCACACAGACAGAGAGAGGGCGCAGAATCCTTTAACCCCTCAGGCTAACAGTGAGATAGGAAGATGGGCGCGTGGTATCGCAGCACGGCTGTAATGGCTTCCACTGTTTCCAGAGTGTGCCGTCAGACAGACTTGAGTACATTTCCTTCACGGGTTGAGAAACGCAACTGTCCCGAGTCTCCCACTGGTTTCCAGTGGACCATCAACTAGCTGATTATTCTGAACATTCAACTTTGTTTAAATTAACCTGAAAAAAAACACGGCTGCAAAATGCTTGTTGCTTTCATTTGTTGTAGTTTATTTCATGTGGTTTGAACCGAGGGAGAAACATAACTAACTAACTGTGTACCGGGTGGATGGGATGGAAATGAAATGTCTTGAAATGTAATAATAAGGTGAGGCAGTTACTGTGTGGCTGCTAACATTTTAATGAGGGACCGCTCAAACAGGGAAGGCCCCTGCACTTGTGTGCTGAAGTGCAAACGTGTTACCATGGTTACCAAATGGTCTTGCTTTATTATATAGACTGGATATACAGATTGCTTCATTGACAGTTCCTCCTGGATTTTACCATAATTACCATAAAATCACACATGTAGTGTTGCAAAAATCCAAATGTTGGTCTGCTTTGCTTTCATACAACAAACAAACCACAACACCTGAGTCCAGAGTCCAGAGTTGTTCAGTCTGTATCAGAGTTACGCCACACTTTGACAAGCCAAAATAAAATTAATAGCATGAATTCTCTTTGGCAATGAGTGATTGAACTACACCGATCAGCCATAACATGATGACCACCTGCCTAATATTGAGTAGGTCCCCCTTTTGCCGCCAAAACAGCCCTGACCCGTGGAGGCATTGACTCCACTAGACCTCTGAAGGTCTGCTGTGGTGTCTGGCACCAAGCCATCAGTAGCAGATCCTTTAAGTCCTGGAAGTTGCGAGGTGGGGCCTCCATGGATCGGACTTGTTTGTCCAGCACATCCCACAGATGCTCCATTGGATTGCGATCTGGAGAATTTGGAGGCCGAGTCAACACCTCCAACTCGTTGCCATCCACATGATGTAAAAGAAAACGTGATTCATCAGACCGGGCAACCTTCTTCCATTGCTCTGTGGTCCAGTTCTGATGCTCACGTGCCCATTGTAGGCGCTTTTGGCGGTGGACACGGGTCAGCACGGGGCACCCTGACTGGTCTGCGGCTACACAGCCCCATACGCAACAAACTGATATGCACTGTGTGTTCTGACACCTTTCTACCAGAACAAGCATTAACTTTTTCAGCAGTTTGAGCTCCAGTAGCTCTTCTATTGGATCAGACAACACGGGCCATTCTTCGCTCCCCACGTGCATCAATGAGCCTCGGGTCTGACCCTGTTGCCGGTTCACCGGTTTTCCTCCCTTGGACCACTTTAGGTAGGTCCTGACCACTGCAGACCGGGAACATCCCACAAGAGCTGCAGTTCTGGAGATGCTCTGACCCAGTCGTCTAGCTGTCACTATTTGGCCCTTGTCAAAGTCGCTCACATTCTTACGCTGGCCCATTTTTTCTGCTTCCAACACAAAGTTCAAAGTTCAAAATGTTCACTTGCTGTCTAATATATCCCCCCCCCCACTGCCAGGTGCCATGGTAACCAGATAATCCATGTTATTCACGTCAGTGGTCTTAATGTTATGGCTGATCAGTGTATGTATCAATTGCAAAATAAAAACAAAGCAGCAGTCAGCAGTTCTTTTATGAAATAAAATGAATATTTTATTGCTGCAGTTGGATCTTGTAAACAAAACAAGTCACACTCACAGTGGCACTTCAGTGTGGGGTTGATGATCTCTGGGATCGACGATCATCAGAACACTCACCAATAACCGATGACGTTTTCTCATTCATGTATTCATTTATTATTATTAGTAGTAGTATTAGTTTTAATTAAATATATTTTGCCCCATCATAGTTTCACATCGGCATTCCTGCATAACTGTCACTAGCTACATTTCCAAAATTCACCGCATGGTTTTATCCGACTAAATATTCTGCTTCAATTCATATTTGTTGGCGCTTACATCTCAAAAAACAACATGTTCAGTTTAAATATGTAACATTTAGCTTCCACATATTTTCCTGTTCCTCTGAAGGCGATTGTGAGATCACTCCCTTTGAAGTTGTGGAGTTTTATGGTAACAGTCCTTTTTTCCTTGGAGATGTGTATGAGATCAGCTGTCGTCTAAGCACAGCTTTAGCCGTGTTCCATATTATTGCAGGAGTAACAGGGGAGGCTGCATTGTGCTGTCTGTATTGTTCCAGCCATTGGCTGATGTTGTTGCAGGCTTCAGTGGTTGTAAGGAGGTAAATCTCCAGTACTTGGTTTGGTGTGACTGTTGAGGAAAGGATAGTTGAAGGTGAACTGGTGGATGGTCTGATATAAGAATAGGTCCTACACTACAAGAACGTACAAAGGAGAGATGGTCCTGGGGTAAAAGGAAAAAGACCAACCGAGAGTATGTTTTGTGTCTAGTTAAATAAAATGTATGGTCTTTCACTGTAGGGTTAAAGGGATAGTTTGGGTGTTTTGAAGTAGGGCTGTATGAGGTACTTATCCATAGTGAGTGTATTACTTACAGGAGATGACGGTTGACGTGTCACCCAGCTCGGAGAAACAGAAAAGAATACAAACACTGGAGCAAAGTAATATAGTGCTGTGGATCAGTTTGTCTGTAAACATTTCACTAGACCCCAAAATGATATTGCTACATTTGTACCCATCAGATCTCAATCTGAGAACCAAAGAATGTACATTTATTGATTTTGCAATATAGCAGGCAAAACGAATGATTGCTTTTAATTGGAAGAAAGCCGATGCACCTACAATGGGCGCTTGGATTAAAAATATGGCACAATGTATGTCAATGGAGAGAATAACATATACCTTGAAAAACAAACTGCGTGTTTATGAGGAAATATGGAATTCATTTAATGATTTCATTAAAAGTAGTGATATTGGAGAGCTTCTACAGGAGGAATAATTAAGATAGGATACGTAAAAATTCACAATAGTGGTGGACCCTACGAAGGGAATGGATTCTTGGTTTTGAAAATCTTTTTATTTTATTTATTATTTATTTTCTATATATTTATTTTCTGTTTATGTGTTTCTTCATTTTGTTAGAGGTGCCATTTAACAGTTTAATTGTCTGATTGATACTGTGAGGATGTGTATTGATTTTGATTTTGTTAATCCCCCCCCGCCCTCTGCCAACCCTTTCCTGATCCAAATAACAGAATATCATCAGGTACATGTAGAAATAACTGCTCTTTTATTAAATCACAGATCATTTACACAACAATATAGTGCTAATCAAAGTCCAATACAATGCAACACTAATCTCTCTCTCTCTACAGACTGTAGCAACAAATCTCCTATAAAGAATCTATCTAATAAGAATTGCTTTGCATGCATCATTTCTCTTCAAAACATACAGCAATTGCCACTGTATGACATAGTATACAAAATCAAGGTGTAAATAGTCAAATCATAAATGTTTGATAGGAATTAGTAATAATTTAAAATCACACAACATTCATAGACACAGAGTACTTTCATTTGAAAGCAATTTCAAATGAAAGACCTAAAGGGGGATGTCACTGTGCCAAAGGACAGTGAAGTCTGTATCTGTAATCTTTTGCATTATTCTTTTTAATTGAACCCCCCGCATTAAGAGCTATTGAGTGCAAATGATGAATAGAGCATAAAAACATACTCTGGAAGTATAGACTTGCTTGCAAATGTCATAGTCTAAAAAAAGACAAAGCTTACTTTCATCACTCAGGCTACTGAAAAGTAGCTGAAATTACTGTCAGCCAGTGGGGGGAATAAGTTACCTTGCTAACCCCAAAACGTAGCTTTGTAGTGTAGTAAACCTCCAAACAGGTCTGATGCACGATTTCCATCAAGATATTATACAAACATTATATGGCCTCACAACGTCAGAGCCCCACTGTCATAGAGCAAACAATGAATGGGGTGAAATCACACCTTTTAAGGTTTCTATCTTTAGGAGAGTGCTGCTGCTGCTGCTGCTGCTGCTTCATGTTCACAAATATTGACTAAATGGGGCACAGGAATAACAAATGTGAATTCATAAAAAGGGTTCGGTTATCCTTTAAATGCCCTGTCCATGATAATAATCATAATATAGTGATCCCTCCTCAAAGCATCTGGTGCAGAAAGACTTACGACTAAAAATCGAAGCAGTAAAGTACCTCTAATATTATAGATTTTAATATGATCAAGAACATAATTTTGGTCTATAGGTGTATTCTGCTATCTAGGGGCATAAAAGAAAATCAAGCAATCTAAACTGGGAAAAGAAAGTTCGGAAACTTGTGTTTGGTGGATTATTTCTCTGTTGTTACAATGCTAACTGGCATTGTATTTTACATTGTTGGAAAGCCTGTTTATTTACCTTCACAATGATGTCCAACTTGTAAGGATCATGCATTTGTGGGATGAGCAGCACAGCTGATTATGTGGGTAGCGCCCAAGAAAAATTTGCCAAAATGCTCTACCAATGGTAAACAGTGTATTCTCCTGTTGGTACTGACTATTGTTCTGAGTTGTTTGGTGGATTGGATGATTGAACTCTCTATCAGTAACAAGGAACAAACAAGACATATTGGCTATTTTACACTTTATTCATTTAATACACCGTCAGGAGCCTCAGTAGCGGTGGAAGATCCATACGCAGACACAACAGCCTGGCACCTCCTCCTCATGCTGGTCACCAACCTGGTCACACGTTGCTGTGGGATGGCGTTCCATTCCTCAACCAGGATTCGTTGCAGGTCAGCCAGCGTGGTTGTGTTGGTCACTCTAACACGTACAGCACGCCCAAGCTGATACCACAAGTGTTGAATTGGGTTGAGGTCTGGACAAATTTTTCTTGGGCGCTACCTACATAATCAGCTGTGCTGCTCATCCCACAAATGCATGATCCTAACAGGTTGGACATCATTGTGAAGGTAAATAAACAGGCTTTCCAACGATGTAAAATACAATAGCAATTAGCATTGTAACAACGGAGAAATAATTGACCAAACACAAGTTTCCGAACTTTTTTCCTCAGTTATATAGTGCTATACAGCGTTTTAAAGCATATTAAAACACAATATTAATCCTCTGAGGCCTGCGATCCCGACCGACTTTACTGTCTTTCTGACGCTGTAGCAGGCTCAGTTTTAGAGCTAGAGTGAAGACACCCGATATCATATGAAACTAGAAAACCCAAGGAATCCATTGGTACCAACCATGCCAACATGTCGGAAAAGAAGGCTAAATAACGCTCCAAAGTTATGCAAAATTTGGGCGAGGAAAAATTGGCATGGCCGTTTTCAAAGGGGTCCCTGTTATGACCTCTGACCTCAAGATATGTGAATACTTATTGCATTAATTAATCAATTGAATTAATTAATTAAAAACTGATAGCATTAATCGGTCAAAATTCCTATTGTCGGTCAACGGTTAATTATTAACATCCCTAATATGTATATTAGTTGCAAAGTAAAACAGGTTATGATTGGTCCCATGATTAATTTTCCAGCAGGAAATCCCTCACACAAAGGTTACAGCGAGCTCGGCATACAATAACACACTGTTAATTGTTGGCCAACCATAAAGTAACATCACAACTGCATGTGCATAATGTCGCCACAAGGTGGCAACAAAGCCACTCTATTACACTAGTGAAATGTCACCTTGTGGCACACAAATTAAAATGCAGCGTAGAAGCTGGTAATTACAATAAAACATGCAAGACCTTTAAATAAGCACTTAATCACACTGTAGGATATTGATTTCGACTTTAGAGGAAAATATGCAGTTGAAAAACATAAGAGTTTGACAGAGAATGACTCAAGGCGGTGGATGATGAGATGATGCTGGGAGCCACGGTGCTGTGAAATTTAATCTCTCACAGAGAGACAAATTATTCCATTAGTGACTCACTGTCCTTTCAATTTTTCAGCCTGTTGATTAATAGCTAAAGAGCACCGTCTGTCACGACGGGAGTCTAACTTGGCGTGTCTTGGCTACTCCTCAGCCAAGCCCCCCCCTATAATGAGCCTGTGCTCTCGACGCCCAACAACAGATTGCTTTGATGCTCTTATTTACCCAGCTTCTGTTGGCTCACCATACAGAAATGCACAAATTCACCTTTGCCCACCACTCCACCTGAAAATTAGAACAAAATGCTCGTGATCATGGAAAAGAAAATGAGTACCATCACTACAAAATGAAAATCAGCGTGGCATTGTCACTCACTTTAAATGTACAGTGTGTAGGATTTGGCAGCATCTAGCAGGTGTGGTTGCAAATTGCAACCAACTGAGTACCTCTCCGCTCACTCCTCCTTTTCCAAAATTGCGGTATACGTGAGCCACCGAGTGAAAAACCGTGGTCGTATCATAGTAAACACGACTTTAGACCATCAGCCGTTCTGTGACGTCTCTCTGCCTCTCCGGCTGGTGGTGCCTCATTCCACATGACAGACCTGGACCTCCGTCCTCCAGGAGATTTAGCCTCTCTAACTTCTTACTTCAGTCCAAAGGGGCTTATTGGCATGGGTAACATACATTTATATTACTAAGCAACTGTGAATTAAAAACAAAAATATTGTCCTCTCTCAAGGTTCATGGTGGAGAGGAGGTCGTGTTGCTCGGGCTCTACCTATCTGGCGTGGAGAGGAGGTCATGTTGCTCTGGCTCTATCTATCTGCCGTGGAGAGGAGGTCGTATTGCTCTGGCCTCTATCTATCTGCCGTGGAGAGGAGGTCGTATTGCTCTGGCCTCTATCTATCTGCCGTGGAGAGGAGGTCGTATTGCTCTGGCTCTATCTATCTGATGTGGAGAGGAGGTCGTGTTGCTCGGGCTCTACCTATCTGCCGTGGAGAGGAGGTCGTATTGCTCTGACTCTATCTGATGTGGAGAGGTGGTCGTTTTGCTCGGACTCTATCTATCTGGTGTGGAGAGGAGGTTGTGTTGCTCGGGCTCTATCTATCTGGCGTGGAGAGGAGGTTGTGTTGCTCTGGCTCTATATATCTGGTGTGGAGAGGAGATTGTGTTACTCGGGCTCTACCTATCTGCCGTGGAGAGGAGGTTGTATTGCTCTGGCCTTTATCTATCTGCCGTGGAGAGGAGGTCGTATTGCTCTGGCTCTATCTATCTGATGTGGAGAGGAGGTTGTTTTGCTCGGGCTCTATCTATCTGACGTGGAGATGAGGATGTTTTGCTCGGGCTCTATCTGGTTGGCGTGGAGAGGAGGTTGTGTTGCTCGGGCTCTATCTATCTGCCGTGGAGAGGAGGTCGTATTGCTCGGGCTCTATCTATCTGACGTGGAGAGGAGGTCGTATTGCTCGGGCTCTATCTATCTGCCGTGGAGATGACGTTGTTTTGCTCGGGCTCTATCTGGTTGGCGTGGAGAGGAGGTTGTGTTGCTCGGGCTCTATCTATCTGCCGTGGAGAGGAGGTCGTATTGCTCGGGCTCTATCTATCTGCCGTGGAGAGGAGGTCGTATTGCTCTGGCTCTATCTATCTGACGTGGAGAGGAGGTCGTTTTGCTCGGGCTCTATCTGGTTGGCGTGGAGAGGAGGTTGTGTTGCTCGGGCTCTACCTATCTGGTGTGGAGAGGAGGTCTTGTTGCTCTGGCTCTATCTATCTATTGTAAAGCCCCCTGAGGCAAATTTGTGATTTGTGATTTTGGGCTATACAAATAAAATTGATTTGACTTGAGCAACAGAAGTCAGACGGCGGCTGGCGGTACGACGGTTATCCGCAGTTTCACAAGCGTGTTGGAGGACTACGGTGGCCTTCAGGTAATGTAAAAACGCAAAAGGCTCTCTCTAGAGCCAGAGTTTGGTTTGTCCGTTCAGTGCTAGAGTAGAAACATAGCAGAGCGACATATCTGATAAAGAGGAGCCGCTCCCTGTGTAGAAATGAAGGGCTCATTAAAATACTATTCTTAGTTTCAGGTGATTATACACTAATGAAAACATGTGAATATTATATTCCGTTTCTGCTAATAGATCCCCCGAAATGTTACACATTGTTCCTTTAATGTAATGCAGTAAGATGTGCGTTTCAAATTACCATCACCCCTTGGTTAGAATAATGTTCCTATGACTTGACTGGGATCATCAAGAGCTTATACTCAGTAGATGTAGTAGATGGGTGAACACACAGAGCCGCATATTCCAGCCGTAAGGATGAAACAAGGGAATGGCAGACATCAATTGGCTCTGGCTTAGACGTTCAGTAATGCCTCGGTGTCGGAGTGGAATGCTAATGTTGTTCTGGCTCTCGATCAGTGCCCTGTGGAGACGGACAGTCAGCTTCCTCATTCTTTCTTTCCCCCATTTTCACCCGTTTTATTCCCAAGAATTCTTCCTTAAGTTTCAGACTTTGTAACTTGAGAGGTAATTTTGCTGATTTTACCAGAAATGTGACATAAACCATCCCAATGTGTCAACAGCTGGTGAGTGAACAAAGTGCAGGACTTTTACAGTTTTTCTCGTTCGCTTTGGCTAATTCTTGAATGAGAATAATTTATTTTCAAAACACTATGTTCAAATCTCTGAACAATTAGTTTGTTGTTCACAACAGATTAGAATTTCTCATTCATTCAAGCAAATTGCACGTGTTTTGTCACATGTTTGCAAAAGACTAAGTACATACAGTAAATACTAGATGTTAAGTTTTGCAAACTTTATTGATTTTCATTATGTAAAGCTTGTGTTTAAATGTTTGAACGGACTTGCTCCTCTACCTCTCTGCAAATACATCATGAGACTACAGAGCTGCTGCAGATCCACCAGAGCAGCTTCAAGTGGCAACTGTAAAGTTCCATTCTACAAAACATCTTTTGCTCAGACAGCTTTTTCTGTGAAAGGAGCGAAGTCTTGGAACTCGCTGCCTGATCACTTGAAATCTGCTCGAAAACTTTACCACTTTTAAGAGAGCAATTCAGCGACAAACCTGAACTCATGTCTAATTTTTAAATGTAATGTTTTTAAATGTGTTTCTTTATTGTATTTATTTATTTTTCCTGTACTAAGTTCTGTTTTAATCTCTTATTTTTTTTTACTTTTCTTCTTGGGACAGGTGTTGCAAATTAGCATCCGCTATAAGCACTATAATACTTGCATCAGATAGCTGCTTTTAAGTTGTCTACGTACATAGTATTCGTCCCTATCAAATAAAGCATTAAATGAAAATAAAATAGTCTACAATTTGTACAATAACCACTTGCTCGTGACTTATTGATTAAAACTGACGAGTTGATTCTCAGTGAAACTGTCGTCCTCTTCACAACTTCTAAATATTCTTTCATCGTTTGAGCCGTCACATGCAAAATGATCCATTCAACTATCAAAATCTGTCAGACACACGTATATATAGCATAAATATCTATATAATATCTAAATATATGGTGTTACGTTCTGTGAGGAGGTTCAGTTAGTGGTGTCTTTACTGAACTACAGCAGTTCTTTCCATTGTTGTGAAGATTTTTTGGATGTCATTTTGTGGCAAATTTTCTGTTCACTGTATATGACTTTACATTTACATTAAAGATCAAAGGTGAATTTTCTGTTTACAATATATGTAATACATCACTACACAAATACTGTATAAACACACATGTACATATCCTGTTCCTGTGTACTACAGTATTGACTTTTCCCATGAAACGTTTACCTGCTGTTGAAATGAGAATCTAAAAAGCTCTGTGCGAAACACAACAACCTTCTGCTAGACAAAACTGACATTCTGCTATCGTACTAACCGCTTCACCACCGTGTCGCCCCAGTATAGGTTCAGAAAACTTTTTTATTTTTGCAAAGGTGATTTGTAACAGTTTTTGAATGCACAGACAAATGATCCTGCTGATAGGGGCTTCAAATAAAACAATAAAAAAATAAAAAAATAAAAAAGGGCAATTACAATCCACTTGTTTTGCTGTTTAATTATAATAGGAGTTGTTTGCGTCAAGTCAGGACAGACTTTTTCCAACATCTAACCAATAAGACCAATAACCAACAGTTATTTAATTTTAAGTGTTTAGAGTTTAACAAACACAACTATAAAAAACATTATCACACTTTAGTTGCCACAACTTTGTTAAACAGCAAATAAGTTATCAGTAAATGCTTTGCAGGTGTGTTCAGTATTAACATTTTGTGACTTTGCAGATACGTTCATTTAAATGAATAACATCTAATGATCCTCATTGCTTGATCCAAGTCCAACACATAACCCCTGATGACATAATCAGGGTTATCTTCTCAGAATTGAAAAAAGTCATCCAGAGCCACAGAAGACATGTTTTGTTGTTCTCACAGGCTGAACAGCACCCCTAATGACTAGTAAAGTGATCTTTAGTTAAATTTAGATTAATTTCAAAGATTTTCATTGAAATAAATGTCTGTTAAGCTGCTCGCTGAATCAACACAATGGTGATTGAGCCTCTGGCCCACTGACCCTTGCATTTGCAGTATTACAAACCGGGTGTCTGTGGCAACATTCCCAGGAAAAGGCGACACTGTTTGGATCTCTGGGAAGTGAGATCCAAAATCACACCTGACATCACTGCCTATCACCATAGAGAGAACAAAACAGAGATCTTCGACTTTAAACAATTGTCGGAGTGCTCCTTTAAAAGGGACTGTTTGTAACTTCTTACACATAGAAATCAATCCGGCTCGGTGTCCGCTGTTCAGACTCAGACTCCAACACAAACTACACAGAAGCACCAAAACCTCTTGGTTGTATCTAGTGAAGCCCGTCTGTTAAACAGTGTTGGCCGCGGTCGGAGGACGCGGGGGAGACCGTAGCTTTGGTCTCCAGGACCGGAGTCTCTGCTGTACTCTGCTCCTCTGCTCCTCTGCCTGCCTTCACTCAAGGCAAGGCAAGGCAAGGCAGCTTTATTTGTATAGCACATTTCAACAACAGGGCAATTCAAAGTGCTTTACAGAAACATTCAAGAACATTGCGACAAAATGCAAAAGAACATTAAGAAATAATTAAAAACATTAAAACATTAAGGATTAGAAAATAAAAACAAGGTAAAAATAAAAGCTAGGATAGAAGCTAAAATTGCATAAACTCAAAAGAGTAAAAGTTATAGTGCAGTGTCAGAATAAAAGGCACCCGCAAACAGGAAAGTTTTAAGCTTTGCGCTACTAAAAGGGCAGCTTTCCTCCTTTCAGTTTTCAACACGCTACTAAAAGGGCAGCTTTCCTCCTTCCAGTTTTCGTTACTAAAAGGGCAGCTTTCCTCCTTTTCAGTTTTCGTTACTAAAAGGGCAGCTTCCTCCCCTCAGTTTTCACTAAAAGGGCAGCTTTCCTCCTTTCAGTCTTTACCAAAAGGGCAGCTTCCTCCCCCTAGTTTTCACTAAAAGGGCAGCTTTCCTCCTTTTAGTCTTTACCAAAAGGGCAGCTTCCTCCCCTCAGTTTTTACTAAAAGGGCAGCTTTCCTCCTTTTCAGTTTTCGTTACCAAAAGGGCAGCTTCCTCCCCTCAGTTTTCACTAAAAGGGCAGCTTTCCTCCTTTTAGTCTTTACCAAAAGGGCAGCTTCCTCCCCCTAGTTTTCACTAAAAGGGCAGCTTTCCTCCTTTTAGTCTTTACCAAAAGGGCAGCTTCCTCCCCTCAGTTTTTACCAAAAGGGCAGCTTTCCTCCTTTTAGTCTTTACCAAAAGGGCAGCTTCCTCCCCCTAGTTTTCACTAAAAGGGCAGCTTTCCTCCTTTTAGTCTTTACCAAAAGGGCAGCTTCCTCCCCTCAGTTTTTACTAAAAGGGCAGCTTTCCTCCTTTTAGTCTTTACCAAAAGGGCAGCTTCCTCCCCCTATTTTTCAAACTCTAACGTCCCAGACGTTACTAACAACTAGCGCTCCAAGCGCACTACTCTAGCGCTCCAAGCGCAGCGTTCCAAACGCTTTTCTAACTAAAAGGGCAGCTTTCCTCCTTCCAGTTTTTACTAAAAGGGCAGCTTTCCTCCTTCCAATTTTTACTAAAAGGGCAGCTTTCCTCTTTTTAGCTTTTACCAAAAAGGCAGCTTTCCTCCTCTTAGTTTCACCAAAAGGGCAGCTTTCCTCTTTTTAGCTTTTACTAAAAAGGCAGCTTTCCTCCTTTTAGCTCTACCAAAAGGGCAGCTTTCCTCTTTTTAGCTTTTACCAAAAAGGCAGCTTTCCTCCTTTCTAGTTTTCAACAAAACATCCAGTTTTTACTAAAAGGGCAGCTTTCCTCTTTTTAGCTTTTACCAAAAAGGCAGCTTTCCTCCTCTTAGTTTCACCAAAAGGGCAGCTTTCCTCTTTTTAGCTTTTACTAAAAAGGCAGCTTTCCTCCTTTTAGCTTTACCAAAAGGGCAGCTTTCCTCTTTTTAGCTTTTACTAAAAAGGCAGCTTTCCTCCTTTCTAGTTTTACCAAAAGGGCAGCTTTCCTCTTTTTAGCTTTTACCAAAAAGGCAGCTTTCCTCCTTTCTAGTTTTCAACAAAACATCCAGTTTTTACTAAAAGGGCAGCTTTCCTCTTTTTAGCTTTTACCAAAAAGGCAGCTTTCCTCCTCTTAGTTTCACCAAAAGGGCAGCTTTCCTCTTTTTAGCTTTTACTAAAAAGGCAGCTTTCCTCCTTTTAGCTTTACCAAAAGGGCAGCTTTCCTCTTTTTAGCTTTTACTAAAAAGGCAGCTTTCCTCCTTTCTAGTTTTACCAAAAGGGCAGCTTTCCTCTTTTTAGCTTTTACCAAAAAGGCAGCTTTCCTCCTTTCTAGTTTTCAACAAAACATTAAAACATTAAAGATTAGAAAATAAAAACAAGCTAAAAATAAAAGCTAGGATAGAAGCTAAAATTGCATAAAACTCAAAAGAGTAAAAGTTATAGTGCAGTGTCAGAATAAAAGGCACCCGCACTCACACACCGTGCTCCTTCTCGTTCGCTCAGCTCGCTCCACCTCACGTGCATGCTGCTCACTCCACACTGCAGAAGAGTTAGTTTAGCTCTGAGAATATCTAGTGAATGTACAGTGGACGTTTGTGCAGAAATAACTGCTGCAGCTCCTCCAGACCAACAGAGGTTTCCCGTGTCTTGTGAAGTGACGGGGCTCCGCAGAGAGAAACGTTATCATCTCCGACCAAAACTCCGGTGTCTCCCCTGTTCCCTCCGGCCGCGGTCGGGAGGCTGAGGCAGGAAAAGCCAACACTATGATCAGCATTGATTCATGGAGAGACCTTCGTCTGGTCAGCTAACATTACTGCCAAGCAGCTGAAATATAGAGGGATATTGTGGTTTTAGCTGACGTGTGTCGCCTCACTGTGTTGAGCGATGCTCGTTCATGTCTATGTAGAGCGAGCACAAGCGCGAGCAACAGGACGCTGACTTTCGTTGACTTAATGGCCACAGGTGTCGCTGTTAACAAGACATTTCTGATTCTTAAAAATAGCCCCTTTAATGAATCTCTAAATCACCAACATGTAAGGCATACTGTGATAATCACCCTCTTCAGTCAAGATCAGTGAAGGAAACATGCAGATAAGAGCATAAGAATAGCTCTCGATTTCCTGGGTCCAGTCACATGATGAAGTATAGATCCTGGGCAGGTCTCATACAGTACTGATGTGATAATCCATCAGGAATGAGAGACGTACAATAAATGGGTTGTGTATCTGGATTCTGCCCGACTCTGGAGTGTCCCTGGTAATTGATGCATTTGTAAATGTTGCTGTCCTTGGAGCCATATCCAATGGGATGACAGTGGTGACATGTTTCAGAGGAGTGACCACACTGCTGCCTTTTGCATTGACTCTAGCAAATGGGGGGGGGATGTTGTTTTTGTGATTTCCCCCATGACAACTAAATGGAAAAAATCTCCTTGATTGATTGCAGCAAAAGTCCAGCCACTTACAGGCTGGCACGAGCTGTCACCCCCCAGATAAACTGTTTTCATTCTGCTGAAATGAAAATCTACCTGACAGATATCAGCCACGAATGAGAACATTTTTGTGCACGCTTTTCAAAAGCCTTATTTAAAAGTAGATCATTATAAAAAAAAAACACCAGAAAAACATGACAGTTTGGTATTACCGGAGTGCAAGTTATGATATACGTTGGACTGGTGTGGATAGCAATCAAATCAGTGAGGCAGATGAAGAAGAGAAAGAAGGGAGACTCATCTTTCCTCCTTAGTAAGAGTCCTGAGCTGTTTTGCAAGAAAATGAATAATAAAAAGCTCCAATAAAATATGAATGAAAAGTAAAAAGGGAGAGACTTTTAAAGAGGTTGGAATTCCAGCGTGTAACAGGACTCTTGATGAATAAAAATGATTCATTTAAGGGAGCTTTTGGGAGAGCGGCGGCTCGGCCTGTGTTTCTGATGACAGCGCTGGAGGGGTAGCTCGCCTCTGGTGGGTTAACGATGGGGAAAATTACTGTCACAGTGTAATCTGTTATCCGCTTAGTAACATAATCCACTGAACCCATCAAATGCGGTCAAGTAATCCAATTTCTCTCATTTAACTATGGAATCACTTCCTTCTATCCCTAAAAGTTTATCTTAATCATCTACATCATAATGTTGGGGACACAGGTAGGAGCTGGTTATTAGCTAATATTAAAGATAATTATTAATATCAATAAAATTAATATTAGTAAATTATTAATATATTAATAATAGCGGGGCATTAACTTATGTAGTTCAAAAAGACATTAAAATGACTATCAAAGTAATTAATATTTATCAAAATAATGTGATAAATCAAATAATACATATATTATAAAATAATTATGAACAAAATAATTATGAATTCTGTTGTATATTATGATTTAAGTAAGGGATAATGTAATACAGCGAGCCGGTCATTGTTGTGAAAGAATCCCCGACAGGGCGATGCTGCAACCCAACGTGAAGCGGAGGCATCTCTCATCGCCCTGAAGGAGTTTATTTCACAACAATGACCCGCTAGCTGTACATTATCCCGCTTATTACACGGCTACTTACTTAAGAAATCAATATTTGGACAAAAAAACGGCCCTCCAGAGTCTGACATCAGATCTGCGCCCATAGCAACGGTGTGTTATAGCAATGGTCTGTTATACATAGCAATGGTCTGTTATACATAGCAATGGTCTGTTATACATAGCAACGGTCTGTTATAGCAATGGTCTGTTATGCATAGCAATGGTCTGTTATACATAGCAACGGTCTGTTATAGCAATGGTCTGTTATGCATAGCAATGGTCTGTTATACATAGCAACGGTCTGTTATAGCAATGGTCTGTTATGCATAGCAATGGTCTGTTATACATAGCAACGGTCTGGTATAGCAACAGTCTGTCATACATAGCAACGGTCTGTTATACATAGCAACGGTCTGTTATACATAGCAACGGTCTCTTATACATAGCAACGGTCTGTTATACATAGCAACGGTCTGTTATAGAGAAATTACAGACCGCAGAACACCACGATTGACCATCCAGAACCGAGTATTCAACACAGTCGTGTAATAATGTATATTAAATCATCCATGGCGTACCACTCTTTGAAATGATAGCCAATTAATATAGTCTCATAGCAATAGTCTCATAAAAGATACTAAACTATTGTGGTGGCAGTTTCTGTTAAAACAAGACACAAACCAAGGTCACAACTTGTCTTTCAAGTAAATTTAGTAAAAAAGCATATATTAATTAGAAAAGCATCTGCAGATGGACTCACGAGCACAGCCACCTGAGTGGGCTGTGGCAAGTGAGCCCCGAACACAAGAGTAGTCAGTATTTATACATACTAGAGCATAACACACAGATAAGTGCAAAGAAGAGAAAGATAGAAAGTGAATCATTACGTCAGCACAGAACAGACAACAGAGCATCACAAGACATAAGACGTGCATATTCTACAAGCATTTCACCATCTCCCAGGACCTCAAGTGGACTTCCAACATCAACAGCATCAGAAAAAAAGGCCCAGCAGATGATGTACTTTCTGCGGCAGCTCAGGAAGTTCAACTTGCCTCAAGAGCTGCTGATGCAACTTTACACTGCAATAATCCAGTCTGTTTTGTGCACGTCCATCACTGTGTGGTTTGGGTCGGCCACCAATCAGGATGGGAACAGACTACAACGGACAGTCAGGACTACAGAGAGAATCACTGGTGCCAGCCTGCCCCCCATCCATCTTGACTTATCTATAGCGTTTAATTTTATTTCTCATTTTACTGTTGGTCATCGGTGCTCTTTATATATATATATATTTATATAATATTTATATATACACCTATTTTATTAGCACTTGTGTACATAACAGTTCTGTGTACTCCTTGCCGCTTTGTTGTCCTCGTCCCTAGCTCTTATTTTTTTTCTATTGCTGTGTAAGTACGTTTAGAGGGATGCATAAAACTGGAGTCAAATTCCTTGGATGTACAGTGGAGGAAATAAGTATTTGATCCCTTGCCGATTTTTTAAGTTCGCCCACTGACAAAGAAAAGAATGGTCTATAATTTTAATGGTAGGTTTATTTTAACAGTGAGAGACAGAATATTAAAAAAAAAATCCAGAAAATCACATCATATAAAAGTTATAAATTGATTTGCATTTGATTGTGGGAAATAAGTATTTGATCCCCTAGCAAAACATGACTCAGTACTTGGTGGAGAAACCGTTGTTGGCAAGCACAGAGGTCAGACGTTTCTTGTAGTTGGTCACCAGGTTTGCGAACATCTCAGGAGGGATTTTGGTCCACTCCTCTTTGCAGATCCTCTCCAAATCCTTAAGGTTTCGAGGCTGTCGCTTTGCAACTCGAAGCTTCAGCTCCCTCCACAGATTTTCTATGGAATTAAAGTCCGGAGACTGGCTAGGACACTCCATGACCTTAATGTGCTTCTTCTTGAGCCACTCCTTTGTTGCCTTGACCGTATGTTTTGGGTCATTGTCGTGCTGGAAGACCCATCCACGACCCATTTTCAGTGTCCTGGCTGAGGGAAGGAGGTTGTCGCCCAACATTTCACGGTACATGGCCCCGTCCATCCTCCCTTCGATGCGGTGAAGTTGTCCTGTCCCCTTAGCAGAGAAACACCCCCAAAACATAATGTTTCCACCTCTATGCTTGACGGTGGGGATGGTGTTCTTGGGGTTATAGTCAGCATTTCTCTTCCTCCAAACACGGCGAGTTGAGTTTATGCCAAAGAGCTTAATTTTGGTCTCATCTGACCATATCACCTTCTCCCAAGCCTTCTCTGAATCATTCAGGTGTTCATTGGCAAACAGACGGGCCTGTACATGTGCCTTCTTGAGCAGGGGGACCTTGTGGGCGCTGCAGGATATTAATCCATTACGGCGTAGTGTGTTACCAATGGTTTTCTTGGTGATTGTGGTCCCAGCTGTCTTGAGATCATTAAGAAGTTCCTCCCGTGTATTTCTGGGCTGATCCCTCACCTTTCTCATGATCATCGATACCCCACGAGACGAGATTTTGCGTGGAGCCCCAGACCGAGGGCGATTGATGGTCATTTTGTGTTTCTTCCATTTCCGAATAATCACACCAACAGTTGTCTCCTTCTCACCAAGCTGCTTGCCGATGGTCTTGTAGCCCATTCCAGTCTTGTGCAGGTCTACAATCATGTCCCTGACATCCTTAGACAGCTCTTTGGTCTTGCCCATGGTGGAGAGGTTGGAATCTGATTGTGGACAGGTGTCTTTTACAGGTAATGAGTTGAAACAGTTGTCTTTTATACAGGTCACGAGTTGAGATTCAGAGTACTTTCTTAAAGCGAGAGGACTAATGTATCCGGTCTGTGGGGGCCAGAATTCTTGCTGGTTGCTAGGGGATCAAATACTTATTTCCCACAATAAAATGCAAATCAATTTTTAACTTTTATATGATGTGATTTTCTGGATTTTTTTTTAATATTCTGTCTCTCACTGTTAAAATAAACCTACCATTAAAATTATAGACCGTTCTTTTCTTTGTCAGTGGGCAAACTTACAAAATCGGCAAGGGATCAAATACTTATTTCCTCCACTGTGTGTACTTGGCAAATCAAGCTGATTCTGATTCTAAACATTGTGTGAGTGTGTGAGCAGACATAACTCACAACCATCATCAATATGAAAGCTTTTACAGGGATACTGGAAGCCACATTTGACCAAACCAGCCTGATATACTTGGACAGGATACAGCAGATTGGCAACAGATTTTAAGTATAAGTATAAAATACAGGTTTAAAGACTTAATATGCAGGAATAAAAATAAAAATAAAAAAAAACAATGTGTAGAATCCCTCTCAATCATCACTTATGACCCACTAGACCCTGCAGCCCTTCTTTTCTTATTATTTTGCTCTGTTCGGGACGTTTCTGGGCTTCAGCAATAACGTTATATTTCTCTGCTTCACTGCTTTGTTCTCACTAACCCCGCTCCCTCTCTTTAGTCACTCTATAGCTCGCTCGACCATCACGCTCTCTCTCTCCCTCGCTCGCTCATTGAGCCGAGGAGCAGGGGCCAACTTTACAAAGAGCAACCGATAACTGTTACAATATTTTACAATAATCAATTACAGTATGATATACTTTAAAAACTGTTCATCAAGTGTCACTTTCCATTCTGGGTCACCACTCTCTTGTGTGCCTGTTTTAGGTTGGGCTCTGTGGTCTCCAGGGTGGTGCAGTGGTTAGCACTGCTGCCTCACAGGGGAGGGTCACAGGTTCAAATCCTGCTTGGGGACCTTCTGTGTGGAGTTTGCATATTCTCCCTGTGATAGTGTGCTTTTTTTCCGGGTTTTCAGGTTTCCTCCCACAGTCCAAAGACATGCAGGTTAGGTTCATTGTTGACTCTAAATGTCCCGTAGGTGTGAATGTGTGTGTGAATGGTTGTCTGTCTCTATGTGTCAGCCCTGAAATAGTCTGGTGACCTGTCCATGGTGTACCCCGCCTTCACCCAATGTCAGCTGGGATCGGCTCCAGCCCCCCCCTGCGACCCTGAACGGTATATGCGGTTACAGATAATGGACGGGTGGATCTGTGGTCAGGTTTAATTTGGCTCTTCTGAATCATGCATTCAACCAAGAGTCCTATAGGCAAAATCATCTATCCACCAGCAGATGGATGGATGATGTTTACCGACTACGGTGTGATTTCTGTGTCATTCCCAGCAATAAATCAGCCTCTGTGTTGCTCTACATTTGGTATATACCATTTGTAACCAACCGTCACATCTCCTCATCATCCAGTAATCACTGGATGAGGAGAAGCAATGCTCTTGTGGGGGAAATACTGTCCCTTAGTTTTATACTAGATGCTGATAATGTTATACCACTATTCCTAATCAAATTGACCCATGCAATATGAGGCTGTTTTGGAATTGGGCTCTAAATTGATCTTATTTCTCAATACGTGGGAAATTTGTTATGGAGCACCCAGAAAGAAATTGACTGGATCAGAAAGATCTGTGAGTCTGCTGTGCCACATTAATTGCATGTGTAAACTCGCCCTTAAAGCGACTGTGTACCAAAGCTTTATGGATTAGTTTGCTGTCACTTCCGCTTTGGAAAGCCTTCCATCGCGGTTAAGGGGATTAGGGCTCGGCCGGCCTTAAGAACACTTGTATATTTATTGTGCCTGCTCTTCTGTAGTCGAGGCCAAGCATACATACTGAATTATAACTACATAAATAAATCAATGGAACAAGCAAGACCGGGTGCTTTGTTTGGTCTTAATCCAACCTACAGCACCTTAGGAGTGTACTGTCTCAACACTCACCGCTCAGGCATCCAAATGAGCGTCCAAATATCACAGAGCGATGAGCAGGGGATGTGAAAGCAAAACAAGCTGCTGGTATGTCCACATTTAGTATACGTCAGAAGTTCCTCCATTTATCTGTGGAAGCTGAGAGAAGGTTAAAGGACGTTTTGGGAACCTTTGGCTATTAAGTCTGGTTTGGAGAAAGCTGCTCAGGGCAGATAAATTCTGAAATTCCTCAAAATGATGGGCTATAGTTTATTTGTATTATATTTAATGCTGTATATTTTCTGAATCACTAAGCCCTTTGTATCAACATGGTATGCATGCTGTTCAAACTGACTGATGCTGCTTGTTAGTATATACTGTAAATGTAACAATCAATTAATTAAGTTAAGTTACTTTGCAAATTCAGGTTATTAATACAAAATATAATGAACTAATAAATGATTATGTATTATTATAGATTAAATTACGCAGCAGTATATAAAGCAGTGGAGGCTGGTCCATGGAGGTAGAGGAGGTTGCTCCTCCTCAATTTTTGAGAGGCAAGAGGGAGACCAAAATATAAAAAAAGAAAAGAGTAATTGTTTGAAATGAATCATTACCAAATCTCAGTATCATTTATAAAATAAGTATTATTATTATTATTATTATTTAAATTCTAAATTAAATGTTTCATCAGTGACACCTGCAGGGCAGGCAAGACATTGGTGGGAGGACGGGTTGGTGCTGTTCATGCTAATCTGTGATTGGCCGTAACATGTAAAATGAGGTTAATTCTCATCCACAGGAGGCTGTATGATTGTTTTTCAGAAATCTTGTGAGTCATTGTTTTATTGCTTAATTTCTTCATTTTACATAAGAAGGTAGAGATAAGTAGTGCAGTAATAATAATAAGAATAATTTATATAGCACAGGTCAAACTTAAGCGCAAAGTGCTTTCCAGATGTACAGAATAATATGACATACAAAAATGATCTTCCGACCACTCAAAGCTCTTTACACTACATGTCAGCATTCACTCATTCACACACACATTCATATATCCAAGGAGCCATCAGGATCTAATCGAACTCCTCATTCACACACTGATGGCTATGGCTTCGGGAGCAATTTGGGGTTAAGCGTCTTGCTCAAGGACACACATCGACATGTGACCACCGACCTTCCGCTTGTTAGACGACCTGCTCTACCCCTCTGAGCCACAGCCGCAAGATGGAGGAAAACTAGAAACTAGAATGGCACTCGGAGAGAGCAGACCTCCGCCAAGGTGCGTGACTTTAAAAACAGATCACAGCTCACAGCTGGCGGTACCGTGAGGTGGTCGGCTTATTATTAACACGGTGTGTTTCTGTGTAGCGTATCGGCGGATGCCTCTCTCATTCAGCAGCCTTATTATGTCTGTATAACGTTACACTACGTTGTCTCTCATGCCGTCATCTACCGCTTTGTTCTTTCTCACCGCGGACGGACAGCAGCTCCCGCACACATATCCACACACGTATCTCTCTGCTCTCAGAAGGAGGCGGGGTCACGCGTCATCAGCTACACTGCGCATGTGTTATACCCAGAGGTCTTTATGCTCAGGCTGATCGGAATCCGGAAAAAAATTCCTGAATCTGGATCATGATCCGGATCGCCACCAAAATCTAATGGATTGTTCATTGTGCTACACCCCACCCCTCCAAAAAATTTAATTCAAATCCATCTCGAACTTTTGGAGTAATCCTGCTAACAGACAAACCAACAAACCAACGCTGGTGAAAACATAACCTCCTTCCTAGGCCCTTGGCGGAGGTAATAATAATAATTTATATAGCACTTGTCAAACTTAAGCGCAAAGTGCTTTCCAGATGTACGGAATACAAATTAGGAACATGAGAGCACACTGAGCCCATACATAAGATGGAGGTGCAAATGCAAAATAAGAGAAATTACTAGATAAAATAACATGACACTGGGTTGGTTTTCCTCCTGTCCTCCCCATTTTTTTGAGTCACCAGTCACTACTGGGCTATACAATATATATCTATATTTGGAAGTGGTATCCTAGCCGATATCCCCACTGGATAGTGTATATTACACCAGGAGACGGCTGACAAATGCCCTATGACCTAGGTCTCTATAATGCACGCACTATGTATTACCATAATTATTTCTACTATATTATGTCATGACTAATAAAAGAAAAAGTAGTAGTAAAGTAGTATCTGACCTAAAACAAGACCACTTTAATTGGGCCGGGGCAGTTTCACTCGGAATCTCTCTTCTCGCTAACATCTCTGAAATGCGTTTCATGAGACAAAGATCTGGCACCACAGCATGCTGTGGGATTGTGTCTTACATTTAATGCATAGCAGCAGTATCACACTATGTGTTTGATAGAAAAGTTTTTTTATATTGTTTGATGCAGAGAGCTGGAGGCACTGCACTGCATGTTTAATTGGAAGAGGAGCTTGTTATGTCCTCTCAAGCTGAACATGATGAAATCTTACTTTGTCCATTCAACATGAAAAGAGGATGTATGCTATTTACTTTTTACTTCATTCAAATCTTGACAATTTAACATGCTTATATGTCTTTAGAATTATATCATAATTATACAGTTATATTGGGGCGGCAGTGGGTAGAGTAGTAAATCTAAGTCAGGCACGATATGTATTTTCCGAAATGTATTTAAAATGACTTTAATGGAAGAATTCAGAATTTGAGCTTCAGTCAAAATCCATTGTGAGAAAAACAGTCTATTCTTTTTTTCATATTTGTGTGAATTCCACTGTGGAAATTATGCTTTAAAGCCCCATAGGCCCCGTGGGTGTGTGGAGAATGACTTGTGCTGTTTCAAATGCCGAGCTTAGCGAGGCAGCGTCAGAAAAAAACATTCAAATTCCCAACACAAAAGAAGTCGTGTCCTTGTGCTTCTGCTGTAATGAACGCAATGCCTCCATAACAACTCTGAGCTGCAATTTACAAATGATCTTTCAACTGAACTTTCCCACAGACGTTCTGCCCCAGAAAGGTGGACTGTTCGTTTCTGAAGCATTGATCTGGAGGGAATCCTGATTAGGGCTGGGTATCGGTACCTTTAAGGTATCGACCAAATTAACCCAGTACCAAGTAGTATTGAAACTTCTCCGGTCAGACTATACCTGCAATCTATCCTTTTTGTGCCCAGATCTTGTTTGCTTGCAGCCAATCACCGCAAGTGTTTTTTTTTTATTTAAGGTGACATGTAAATGGCCCACTAACGTAGCAGCTAAAGGTGCTAATAACAGCAACAGTGCTGACAGAGCTGACAGTTTTAACCGGAGGTTGGACAATGCGCTTCCACGACAACGTCGTCCCGCCACTGTGAGTCGGGGGATGCCGTTAGCAGCAGTAACCGCTGTGTGAGCGATGTACAGTGCGGTGGTGATTAGCCAGCCAGTGGGTGTGTCCCATAGTTTTGTTGCCTAAACATAACCGCAACCACGTGGTGTTAAATTACACACGAAAAGACGTTTGACAATGTAAAGCCTGCGGTGTATACAGGGGTGGAGCAGTCATTTTAAAAGTGTGGGTGTTCCAGGGGGTGTTCAAGTGTTCTGAGAGAAAACTAGACTTCCGCTCTTTCGCATTGCTCTGTTTTCAGGCTTTAGAAAATCTAGCCCATGACGGGAGACTTTGACCAATCACAGGTCATTTCAGAGAGAGAGAGAGAGCGTTCCTATTGGCTGTGCTCCGGCTGGTGGGCGGTGCTTGGTATTTCCTCAAAAGATATTTCTGAAAACATTTGAGGCATAACAGTAACAGAATATTGATTCATATTTGATCAGCGCTGCCTAGTTTAACTGTTTGGTCGGAGTTCGAGTGATTGACAGCCGGCTCTCAGAGACGGCAGCTGGACGGCAGACCTCAGATCAGCTCTGACTGCTTGTTTTCCTCCGGTCTGTGAAATCTTGCAGATGCCGTTAGGAGCACCGGAGGACAATGGAGGACACGGGGACTCATGTTTTTTTTCAGATTACCTGTCTCATATACTACTGTCAGGATATAGTGACCGTTTTATAAAAATCACTTTTTTTAATCATATTTGCTGCATTTCTACCCACTGCTGCTTTAACTATAAGATAAGGACAAAACTTAAAAATCTAATTTAATTCGACTGGTCACCTGTGCAACATTAACGTCATCCCCTCTCATTGAGGTTGATGCCTGATGTGATTGCTTATCCTAGACAAGCAGATCACAGCAGTAATAAGAATGAGTTGATACAGACTTTTTTTTTAAATAGTTTTTAAGCTCAAACAAACAGCTTTAAATTACATAAATGAACACATACATAGCAATGATGCAAGAACAAAATTAATGTCCTAATATTAAAATTGAATGACTGGTTAGTTTGCAAGCTTCCTTTCTGTTTCTTTCCAAAGCAAACACATAGCAAGCCCATGTTACTATAGAGTTGATAAAGGAGTCAATCTTCCTCTGCATTTTCCTCATATCTTGTATAAAAAGAACAATGCAAATATTGAACAATGTCAAACTCACTGGATGTCGCTAGCAAACTATCGCTTACACCAGCACATACTATCAAGTAGCCAACATTGGTCTGCTTCAGCTATATTGCAAAATAATATCAGCTACAGTGGTGGAATGTGACGTTATACTGTACTTAAGAGACAATTAACAGTTTAACGGAATAAGAGAAAAAAACATCTAGTGTTTGCAGGCTAATTGGTCAAACTATAGTCGCCGGAAGAGTCAGGAACCTTTCTATTATGATAGTTAGTGTAAAAGTGGAGGACGTACAGAAACTACCTCCACATAGAGAAAATTAATATTTGATGAAGCAATCTAAAGTTCTCATCCTCATTATGAAGAGCTGCTCTTCTCTTAAAAGTGGTTTCATTACCGGCATCATGGTGGTGCGCCCACATCCAGCACCACTCAGCCTGTTACATTACAAAATAAATGATACCAAATACAGAGGCAAGAATATAGAACTCATAAAAACTGTCAAATATTGGGGCTCATGCTTATATAATTCAAATTATCTGCGTCACAGCTTATGAAGCAAATGCATCAGTGAATAATGCAATATAGAGAGAAGTTTCAGAAGGAGTAATAGCTTGGGGTTAGCAATTACTCATCTACATGATATCATATAATCTCCTTTTCAAAGAAGACAGATGAATATTTTCCTCATGTCAGGTATCTCAAAACATGTTGTGTTGAATGTCACGTGTAAGCACAGTCACGGACACGCAGCTCAGACACATCTGGTCTTATTTATAAACCTTCTGGTATGAGTCAAACAGTTGAATGATTGCAAAGACTGTTTTGGTGTTTTATATGAAAAAGCTGGGTGAGTCAGAGTTCCTTGATTGTCTCCCCACCACCAGCACAATGTGGTCTGATTTCATTTCCACCCTCTCTAATTGTGCACGATGATTGAAAGGACAACGGAGAAGGAGACACCTGTAGTCAGGAAATGAATTTGTGACAGGATTTATTCCTCTCATCAGTGTTTTGTATCCCTGGGGACTCACACCTCTGTTCAGCTACTGTGGTGCGCTGATATCAGACTGACTGCCAATGGCAGATCATTTGTGTTCTATTATTTTCTAAGGTTAATTATTACAAAGGCTTGCAAGTATTCAAATGTATACTGCATTCAAATAACTGCATGGTTTTTGCCCCCAAACTGCATGTGATTATCATAAAGTGGGCATGTCTGTAAAGGGGAGACTCGTGGGTACCCATAGAACCCATTTAGATTCACATATCCTGAGGTCAGAGGTCAAGGGACCCCTTTGAAAATGGCCATGACAGTTTTTCCTCACTAAAATTTAGCCCAACTTTGGAGCGTTATTTAGTCTCCTTCCCGACATGGTGGTATGACGTGGTTGGTACCGATGGATGGTTTTCTAGTTTTATATGATATCTGTGTCTTCACTCTATAGCTGTGAAACTGAACCTACTAGAGTCTCTGAAAGACAGTAAAGTCAGTCAGGATTGTGGGTCTCAGAGGGTTAAAATAGCATTTAGACCTGCTGGGATGCTAAAACTTTCCATTAAAACACATTCCCACCTTCTAATAATAATAATAATCATAATAATACTAATAACTAGAACATTTCAGAGAAAGTTTGAGTGTGCCTGCTGCGTATACCAGTAATCAGTTTTCTGATTCTGGTTGTTTCCCAAGTGGATGTGAGGGAGCATAGGTTGTGTGTACGAGCAGTGTATTACGACCAAGCCCCCAGGAAGTGCACCGGTCGTCGATCCTGACTTTCGTAGTGGCCAAACGGCGGTACTGCAACTTCTGTGTCCGTCACGTGATGCCATTGGGCCCAAAAAGACTTTTCCCCATAGACTTACATTGGGAAAGAGACGTCTGTAGCTCTGTGATTCGTTTGTTTCTCTAACGGGACTCTAATTAGCTAATGCAGCAAGTTGGGCTAATTAACTACAGCTAACTAGCTAACTAACTAGAAAGACAAACTGACAGACAGATAAACAGATTTATCAGTTTGCTGCTCAGACTCAAACGAGCATTAGTGAACCTGCAGCTTGGACGATGACCTTTGACCTGCAGCTTCTACTATAGTCATACGTCATATTCCCATTTTAGCACCAACCTTCTTTTTTTGTTTTTGTTTTTTACTTTGAGCACAAATTTAAGTTATTTGTCAAAAAAAAATTGACAAACAGTGTGGCTAATCAACTTAGTCAGGAAATGACTCAAATAAATATGAAATATCATAGAAATGACAAAATAGACTGGAGGGGGGGCTTTAACTTAAGGACGCTAAATTAGGAAATGCTCCTGTGGGTCGTACAAACATACTCCCCTGCTTTCTGTCATCCCTTCTTCTTTCATTATCTTTGCAGACACCCGGATCAAGTAATTACACCTCCAGAGCAGCATGCTAACCCACCAACCTCCAACCAACACACACACACACACACACACACACACACACACACACACACACACACACACACACAGGTCCTCAGTTTATTCATCAAGTGTCAACCTTTAACCTTTTTCAGGTGCATGACTCAAATCAGATCCAACATGCTGACATGGAAGTGATATTCAGTTACTTTACACACAAAGCCTGTTTCTTGTATTCCACTCTGTTTACATGGCTTATCTTGAAGTTGCAACCTTGTATTTCTAAACCTACTGTATGTTTGTTTACTGACTAATTGTGTCTATTTTGAGGAGTTCTTAGGAGGCTTCGCTGCTAATTGTAATGACTACAATTAAAGCAGGGTGGAATGGCTTCACGCTGCCGCCTCAGTAAACTCAGTCTGTGTGTCACCGATGACATTGCCTTTGATAACTTTCTGAATCAACGTGTAATTACTCATTAAGCTGGCTAATTTAGACATAATCAAGTGCTTACATCATCTAAATGTCAAAATGAAAGGCAGGGAAAGAAATGATCATTTTTTTACAAGTTTGTTGAAGTGACAGTTTGAGGTGCCCTGAGCTCCTCAGTACACTCTTCTATTCAGACTGATCACAACAAGAGCAACACTGCCCCCTGTAGATCGTATCTCTTAGTTGTCTGCAGGCAGAGAAAAACAGCTCACAAACACAAAGACTTCATTCGGCTGGATTGTTGCTGGATTGTTTTGGTTGCATCAGTGTTTCTTTTTCTCTGTTTTTGTCACTTTGAGTTCTTTGTCTTGCATTTTAAATGGGCAAAAAGAGGAAAGAGAAAACAGACAAACAGAGAGAGAGAGAGCACTGCCTACGAGGGGTGGAAGTAACAAAAACAGAGTGATAAACTATCAAGTGATTTGATTCATTTAAAGCTGCTTTGACTAAAACATTCGTGATATGATCTTATATACTGGAAAAACAAAGTTCGGAAACTTGTGTTTGGTCAATTATTTCTCTGTTGTTACAATGCTAATTGGCATTGTATTTTACATGGTTGGAAAGCCTGTTTATTTACCTTCACAATGATGTCCAACTTGTAAGGATCATGCATTTGTGGGATGAGCAGCACAGCTGATTATGTGGGTAGCGCCCAAGAAAAATTTGCCAAAATGCTCTGCCAATGGTAAACAGTGTATTCTCATAAGGCTACCAGGAAGCCTGCAATGACTGCCCTTCACCGTCAGGCCCGTTGGCGTTGGTGTCGACAACACAGACAATGGAACCTGAACATGTGGGGGAATGTCATGTTCAGTGATGAGTCCAGGTTCTGTCTGTTAAAGTTGGATGGCAGGGTCAAAGTATGGAGACGACGTGGAGAACGCTATGCTGATTGTTGCACCGATGGAGTAACAGCTTTTGGTGGGGGCAGTGTCATGGTGTGGGGGGGCATCTCCCTCACTGGTAAAACAAGGCTTGTCATCATTGAAGGCCATCTCAATGCAGGGAGATATTGGGATGAGATTCTGCAGCCAGTGGCGATCCCATATCTCCACAATCTGGGACCTAACTTCATCCTCCAAGATGACAACGCTCGCCCCCACAGAGCCAGGGTTATCACAGACTACCTCCACAATGTGGGAGTAGAGAGAATGGAACGGCCTGCCAAGAGTCCACACCTCAACCCAATTCAACACTTCAGCACAGCTTGGGCGTGCTGTACGTGTTAGAATGACCAACACAACCTCGTTGGCTGACCTGCAATCATCTAATCCACCAAACAACTCAAAACAAGAGTCAATACCAACAGGAGAATACACTGTTTACCATTGGCAGAGCATTTTGGCAAATGTTTCTTGGGCGCTCCCCACATAATCAGCTGTGCTGCTCATCCCACAAATGCATGATCCTTACAAGTTGGACATCATTGTGAAGGTAAATAAACAGGCTTTCCAACCATGTAAAATACAATGCAAATTAGCATTGTAACAACAGAGAAATAATCAACCAAACACAAGTTTCCAAACTTCCAAACTGTTTTTCCAGTTTATATATATATATATCATCTTTTTCACCATCTTACACTGTAGAAAAACAGATAATGTCCTGGGAGAAAATTACCAGTACATAATCCGTTAAAGGGACTATTTGTAAGATTCAGAAATGCTGCTTAACAGCGACACCTGTGACCTTGAAATCAACGAAAGTCAGTGTCGAGCTCACGCTTGCTCGCTCTACATCGACATGAACGACACACGTCAGCTAAAACCACAATATCACTCTATATTTCAGCTGCTTGGCAGTAATGTTAGCAGACCAGACGAAGGTCTCTCCATGAATCAATGCTGATCCTAGTGTTGGCTTTTCCTGCTCAGCGCAGGCTTCAGCAGCGGGGCTCCTCAACGAGTTACGTTATCGCCTCTCGATCGCAGCCGGCAGTCGAAGACACCGGCACCCGGTCGGTAACGAGACGATAACGTAACTCGTTGAGGAGCCCCGTCACTTCACAAGACACAGGAAACCTCTGTTGGTCTGGAGGAGCTGCAGCATTTATTTCTGCACAAACGTCCATTCACTAGATATTCTCAGAGCTAAACTAACTCTTCTGCAGTGTAGAGTGAGCGCGCGTTCACGTCTAGAGGTGGAGCGAGACAGCGAGGACGCGCGCTCTGTCTGAGTGAAGGAGAGCAGGCAGCGGAGACGAGGTTCCGGCCACACGCGAGCGCGCATATGCGAACGCGCATGTGTGCCGACCCGCTACATTTATACGTTTAAAAAGTTACAAACAGTCCCGTTAAGTTTAAGGACATTTTCTTCAACCCTAAAACGAAAATTTCTGTTGATTTACAGGATGTTCTCCGTACCATTCACGGACACTTCTGTTAATCCTAAAACGGAAAAGTCTGTAAATTTACAGTATATCCTCCGTACCGAGCCAAATAACAGGCCCAACCTTTACATTCTGGAGGGAAAACATACGCTAACAATAACATTTCTTTGTGCACCGCCTGAGGCTAAAACTGGAGCTAACTCTACCTGACGTCTAAAATATAAACAGCTGAACTAAACAACAAAACCGCTTTCCAACTAAAACGATACTGTGCTAAGGTTAAGTCCTTCTTTCTCTTTATCCAAAATTTGAACTAAACTTTGCTGTGTGTGATGGTCACTGCCTCTTCCAACTTTCGCGCTAGCATTGTTCCCATAATGCAATGCGTATCTAAAAATATGGGTTAAAATTTCTGTGAAAAAGCGATACAGAATATTCCTTCATATTAACACGGTACATTAGCCCGTATTTTGACGGACTTTTCTTAGAGTGTACATTCATCATTCACAACACAAAATTACCATTTATCATTTAAGGAAAGAAAATAATTGAAGAAAAGGGAAATTATGAAAATGCTTATGAATTAAAGGGACTATTTGTAACTTTGTACGCGCATAAATGTAGCGGGTTGTCACACATGCGCGCTCGCCTGTAGCCGCTGTACCCTCCTCCTCTGCCTGCTCTCCTTCACTCAGACAGCTCAGCTCGCTCCACCTCTAGACGTGAACGCGCGCTCACTACACACTGCAGAAGAGTTAGCTTAGCTCTGAGAATATCTAGTGAATGCACAGGGGACGTTTGTGCAGAAATAACTGCTGCAGTTCCTCCAGACCAACAGAGGCTTTTCGTGTCTTGTGAAGTGACCAAGCTGTGCAGAGAGTTACGTTGTCTTCTCGTTACCGACCCGGTGCCGGTGTCTCCTCTGCTCTCTCCGGCTGCGGGCGGAGAGAGCAGGGAGACACGCTGCAGAGCCCCGCTGCCTCAGCCTGCACTTAGGCAGGAAAAGCCAACACTAGGATCAGATCTAAATCATGTTCATGGAGAGACCTTCGTCTGGTCAGCTAACATTACTGCCGAGCAGCTGAAATATAGAGTGATATTGTGGTTTTAGCTGACGTGTGTCGCCTCACTGTTTTGTCTTTATACATCCATGATTAAAACCAATACCAGACATTTCTCATATTATCAAAGATAAATATTTGCTTGTGACAAACAGAAAGAATCAGATCAAATCTGAATTCAGTCGAGGCTTCACTTCAGTTTCTCAACTGACTACAAACACATGATGTCTGTATTTTGGTGTAAAGTCAGCACCTTCATATTGTATATAATGTTTGATGTAAAATAAACAAACAGAACTGATTAACATACATATTCTAGATTTTATATTCACTAATCATGTACATACAGGAAAATTCCAGTTTCATGTTTGACTCTGCTAGTTTTCACATTACATCACTGAACACAGACACATAAAGTCCACCGTGGAGCTTTCTCCCCTCAGAAATCCGTGTTGAAGCGGTCGTGTCGTTCTCTACACCGTTCATGTTCTGTTGTTCCTGCTGGAGCTGCTTTCTGCCAGCAGATGTCACCGCTCCCTCTGTTTTACCACAAAGGAGGTTTAACTGAATGGATGCAGTGAACTCTGAACTGAAGATGTGAATGCTTTCTTTCTGACTGACTTGGTTTTGTAAAGGTTAAGTGTCATCATAATGTAGTTAATTTTGATTTAAAATGATGGAAACTGGATTTGAAAATAAACTCAGCAAACAAACGTCCACTTGGTCTCAAGTATGAACTGATTACAGTTTGGTGGTCAAAGGTCAAAGGTCACTGTGACCTCACAAAACACGTTTTTGTCCATAACTCAGGAATTCATATGCTAATTATGACAATTTCACCCAGATGTTTATTATGATAAAATTATGTAGTGATGACATTTTGGACAGACGTGGATGTAAACTGCAACTTGACTGGTTGGGGGAATCAGACAACCGTGAGGCGGTAATTCTTGTTTTTTCTTTTCGAAGAGAAAACAAGTTAATTTATTTCATCTATGTTTAAGTATTGTGAGTTAACTAATTTTACAATAAGTTAGCTCACTTTGCGATATCAACAAAGAGATGTAGCTAACGTTAGTGTTAACGGTCACTTAAATTTTTTTAAAACTTCAACATGTTTCTGTGGTTTTCTGTCCACATTTTAAGATGAACTAATATCTGTTACTGCACTGGACAGTGAACTCATCATTGTAGTAAAGATGAGACTGCAGGTATTTTGTCATATTAGCATTCAACAACTGTCTTTGACAGAACCTCTTTAACATCTCACACAATAAATAAAAGTTGACAGTGTTCCTCAGCAGGGAGAGAAAACTGCATGTTCACATGTTCTAATAAGTGCCTCTCATGTCTTACCTTTAAACTCCAGTCACAGAGCTAAGCAGACTATTTTCTGATAGAGTTCTTCATCAACAACACTTAGAGCTGTTTTAAAGACTCCACAAAAACTCTTCTGAACATCTGTTGCAAATAAAAACACATTTTAATCACTTTACCAAGTTGTGATTGTATTTCTAAATCCAGGTCGCTGGAAACGGCACGTCCTTGCTCTTTTTTTGTAAAACACAAGCAAAACGTTCACACCTTTTGTATGATATTGGAATTGAATATTGGAAGAAACATCAATATAAAGAAATGATAATATAATACATTTTAAAATTGTGCTTTGAGCAATAAAGATGTAATTTCTTGCTACCATCTGTGTTTGGATTATGAAAGAGTTGCACATTTGCAATGTAGGAAAATGGCTGAATTTTTTTTTTTATTGTGTAATTAATTTAATACATATATATATAATATAATATAATATATATAATATATGTATATATTTATATATAATATAATAAATATAATATATGTATAATTTTTCATCCAGATATTCAGAAGAATTATATTTGTATGAATCTGAAAAACAAAACAAAACAGAAAAAAATACTTAAGTTTTATACTAAATAGATTAATTAACATAATTCACATTGTACTAATTGAGCAATAAAGATGTAATTTCTGGCTACCAGAAATGGTATTAAAAAGAGTTGCGCAGTTGCAACGCAGGAAAATGGCTGAAATTGTTTTTTATTGTGCAACAGACAGAATAATTTTTCATCCAGATATTCAGAAGAATTATATTTGTATGAATCTGTAAAAGAAACAGAAACACTTAAGTTTTATACTAAATAGGTTTATTAACATGATTTAAGGATGAAGCTGAGATCTCTCCATTCCTACACCACCATGTTCTTGTTTGGTTGGCTTCGGCTTTGTTACTAGATTAAGTTTAACACCCTTCATTCACCACACAACCACTCATCCATCTGCTGACAAACTGATAACACTGACTCACACACCTCATCACCTCACCATGTGTTTTTTGGTTATTGTGTGTTTAATAATAAACTTGTTCAACTTTCAGTTTAAATCCGTGTCTCTACCGTCTCTTGTCATGGCTCATGAGCCAGGTCATGACACTCATAAACACATCAAGTTAAAAAACTGATCCGTGTGAGCGCACACACACACACGCACACACACGCACACACACGCACTCACACTCAGATAAACTCACCTGATTTCCCGTAAATAGAGATGGGAGGAGCCACACAGACCAGTTGATCCAGGTACATGCGAATAGAGAGGAAATCCTGAATGTTTTCAGTCAGCTCAAGACTCCATTTTTGAGTCAACAGAGCAGAAGGATGAAGACTGAAGACTGAAGACTGAGGCAGGGTGAGTGTTAATCCAACATTTTATTATTTCACTGTCAAAGTCTCTGAGTCAGTTTTGTCCCTGTGGACTGTAGAGGAGAGAAATGTTTGAATGAACTCAACAGTTTGATTCTTCTGTGAACACAAAGTCATGACTTGCTGAATAATATTTAATTAACCTGCTGTAACCCAAGAAAACAAGCAGAGATTTAAAGACAACTGACCAGGTGAATGCTGGACGGTTTTATTATACTCTAAACGGTGTGTGTGTGTGTGTGTTACTTCCTGTTCTCTCAGTCTTCCCTGTGACTCTTGAACAAACTTGTTTATCTTGATTCTTGTGTTCTGAGCTCACAGTCAGTGTTGCTGTTTTACCTCTCAGACTGACTTCAGATCAGAAGATGAGTGATTGTGAGGAGGAACAGGAGGACAGAGAGTCTCTAGTCTCTGGCTGTCTGTCTATGAAGAGTGACCGGCCTAAACATATTCCTCTGAACTTCAGTAATGAACCTGGACCCTCAGACACAAAGTAAGAGAGCTGCTACTACCTCATTTATAGGACTCATTTTCACTTTCCTCTACCAATACTGTTTTCTGTTGATTTTGTGTTTCTATTTTAAAATTTCTACTAAAATGTATTTGCTAACTGAAGTTGAACAAACTTTTCTTGACACAAAGAATAAAGAAGAGAGCGAGTGAGAGAGACAGTCAGTGTGTTGTTTTAATTCTGTCGGTGGGATTTTGTGTAATTCACTGTGTTGATTTCACCTGTTCAACGCACACACAAACGCCATTGTGAAAATAAACACACTAAAGTAAGGTGGAGGAAACTAAACAATAAAATGAAACCCCTCAGTTAGTTAATGCAACAAGTTGGGCTAGTTAACTACACCTAACTAGTTAACTACACCTAACTAGCTAACTACACCTAACTAGCTAACTACACCTAACTAGCTAACTAACTAGAAAGACACTGACAGACAGATAAACAGATTTATTTCAATAACTGTAATGTGATTTTGTTGATTGTGTGTTTGTATATTAAATTTCTACTAAAATGTATTTACTAACTGAAGTTTAACAAACTTTTCATGACAGAAAGAATTACATTTTGCATTCTTCCTCTTCGTATCTGTGACAGCTGTCAGTCACCCAGAACAGCTGTAATCTAAGAGGACTAATACAAACTTTTAAATCACATTATTGACAGTAGCAGTAGTTTGTGTATGTAGAGCTACTGAAATGTCTTTGTCATCAGAGAATTTATCAAGGATTCATGTGATGTGAATAAAACCATCTTGGTGTTTGCAGAGTTCAGTACAGACAGAGAGCAGAGTCTCCAGTACCCAGCTGTCTGTCTGTGAAGAGTGACTGGTCCATGGGTTATCCTCCACACTTCAGTAATGAACCTGGACCCTCAGACACAAAGTAAGAGACTGTTTTTACTGTGCACTGACCTGATGGATGATGATGCATTGAGGATGAAGACTAAATGTTCTGCTAACAGATTTATATTCCTGATGCAGAACTATTAGTGCAGATACTGTTTCAAACTAAGATGGATCTTATTCTGGGTTTTATAGCAACAAACTACTGATTGTATTTCTGTAACAAAACACCTGAGAACCTCCATTTCACAATTTACACTTCAAGAAAATATTCATATTTTTGCCGGAACGTTGAAGTCGCTTTAAATATTTACAACTATTCAAAATCTGAAAGAATGTGCTTCAAATATTTAATTAATTTTGTCACGTTTGTCCCCAAAATACTGTGTTGGTTTGACTTCTCCTAAAATCAGCTGTTATGACAGCGTTTTTGAAGTGGGGTTGTACGTATACTCCCGTGTTCTGGGAAGTAAAATTACTGCTTTTGTGAATGGAGTCTGGTGGCTTTGAAGAGAGCCATATAACGGCTTTATTTCTCCGTCAGAAAGTCCTGTCTTACGGCGAGGTAAAGCGGCTGTGGACGGGAGCAGCAGCAAAACGTATTTTAGCCACCTAAAAAAAAAAAAAATATCTGTTTAAGTGTGCGCTATATTTAGAATATTTTCTCTGCTTTACCTCGCCATCAGACAGACCTTTCTGTCGGAGAACTGATGCCGTTATATCACTGTCTTCAAACCACCAGACTCCATTCACAAAAACAGTGATTTTCCCTCTCAGAACAGGGGAGTTGCTGGTATACCACTGCTTCCATCGGTTAGTTAGTTTGTGTTATTGTGTGACTTTCTGATCTGAACTAACGTGGCGTCCACAGCAGCACATCGCTTAACTTCCTGCCGGCTCCCCTGTCTGCTTCTCCTAACTGGGAGCACGCCGACCGCCATCTGACTTACTGTTTGTCATGTTAATACACTGACTATAAGGATGTATATATTTCAATCAGGAGAGACTCCATATTGAATGAACAATAATTTAGTGCATGGTGCATGATAAGTTGAGTAGTGCAAAGTCTTTGGTGATCAGACTCCATCGTGACGTAGTATATCAAAGGGGGTAGTGATGCTGTGTCATGCTCAACACATCATGTGATTATCATAAAGTGGGCATGTCTGTAAAGGGGGGACTCGTAGGTACCCATAGAACCCATTTACATTTACATATCTGGAGGTCAGAGCGTTTTTCACGACAAGCTAGCATGACATGGTTGGTAACAATGGATTCCTTAGGTCTTCTAGTTTCATATGTTACCAGTATCACAAACTCTAGCTTGAAAATTGAGCCTGCTACAACCTCTGAAAGACAGAATAGCGTCCGTCGGATTGTTAAGAGGTTAATAAGACAGCCAGATAGGAAATTCAGCTCATTAGTGTTTATGAAAGCAGCAGAGTTGCAATAAAAGGAACACTGTCATCACAAACTGAATGCTGAATTCAAACAGAAAAGTACCAACTCTTTAACTGTTCCCTGTGACCATCTGAGCTTTGAGACATTGTCGGCCAATCAACAAATCATTGTAGTTATAAAGACATGTCTTCACAGGAAGAGGAGTGATGTTTCTGTGGAGGAGCAGCTGTCCTGCTGTGCTTTGTGTCAGGACGTCCTGAAGGATCCGGTCTCTACCAGCTGTGGACACAGGTTCTGCAGACAGTGCATCACCTCATACTGGGACCAGTCTGCTTCATCAGGAGACTCCTCCTGTCCCCAGTGTGGAGAAAGATCCAGAACAAGAGCTGGACTGCAGACAGCCGGTCAGACCAGTACTGTTCAAAGTAAGACTATACATCTGTCTGATGACATCTCCATGTCTGAAAACACTACTTGTTGGTTTAATACAGTGACATATGTTGTGTCATACTGCACGACAATTTAAGATCATTATAAGTATCATTACATTTTAAGTCCACCTGGAATTTAACTGCATGTTTTTTCTGCTCCAGCACTCATATGTGCTCTGTATCACCTGTCCTGTGTTCTCCTTTGAGAGGAAATCTGAACCCTTTGGTTTTATGATAGCAACCCTTGTCTTGGCATCAACCCAGGGGCCAGCAACCTTTACTATCACAAGAGCCTTTACTTCGCCTGTATAGACATTTCTACAACTGTTCATTGAGAGACCACAGGGACAGTCACATGACCAAAGGGACAGTCACATGACATATATATATATATATATATAAATATTTGGAAAGAAAAAGGCAACACACTGGGCAAAGACATGTTTTTGCTGCAGACTGTGAAAGAATATGAGAGATTGTTTTGTTAAAGTAAAAAAAGGTCTCATGGAAAGAGATGACCCGAGGGGGAAGCACCGAGAGACAGTAAGTAATTCAGACTTGGAGGTAAGCGACAGTAATAATTGCAGTACACAAATTCAATATTTGGCGGTACGTACGTCGGTGTTTAGTGTTTACTGCTGTTGCCAGGCAGCCTACTTTCCGTTCCGGTGCCACTCGTTGACTTCTTGCTTATCCGCTTGATATTTTGTTTGTACACCTCTTGGCGTTTCGGAGCATACTGCAACAAACAACTCGCTTGAAGTCCTTGAAGCCTTTCCTTCCGTAATGTGGTGATGTCACCAAGTTACACATTTGCATAACACAACAGTGGGCCGACTGACAAAAAATGTCCTCTTTAAATTTTCTTTTTGGGATTTTGGTTGCGACCCAACCGGAACAGCGGGTGATGGTTGTGGCCCAACCGGAACAGTGGGTGATGGTTGTGGCCCAACCGGAACAGTGGGTGATGGTTGCGTGGAGCAGACGTCGCTGGACCGCCGACAGGACACGTGGAGCTGGCGTCGACTGGACCGCCGACATGACACGTGGAGTAGGAGTCGGCTGCAATGCCAACAGGGCACGTGGATCAGGGGCCTCATGTATAAAAGACTGCGCAGCTTTCACACTGGAAGATGGCGTACTCACAAAATTGGAAAAGTACGTACGCACAGAAATTTTCACATGTATAAAACCGTGCGCACGCCTGTTCCTGCGCACCTTTCCTTTATACATCCCAATTTACGTGAAATTGAGCGCAGCTGCACGTGCGACTTGGTCCGCCTTGTCTCCTCCCATTAATAACTATGCAAATGACTAAAAACACGCTCCATGCTGTAACCTATTGTCCAAATAACGATGGCAAAACGCACTGGAAAAGGTACAAAAAAGAAGAATTTCACAGAGTGTGAAATTGAAGTGCTTGTTACTGAGGTGGAAGCTAGAAAACATATTTTATTTGATGGTCTTTCCTCGGGGAATCAGTAACAAACGCAACGCGTCTCCACAGCAGCTGACCATGCGCTCCCGAAGGCTCCCGAAGGCTCTCGAAGGCTCCCGAAGGCTCCCGAAGGCGCACGGTCAGCTGCGCCCCGTGCATCGACTGCTGAGGGGTGCCAGTTTGGCCGCGTCCTCACATATATATATATATATATATATATATATATACACACATATATATATATATACATATATATACGTATATATGTATGTATATATATACACGCATATATATATGGAACCTTCAAGATTTGAAGACTGTTTGTGTGGAAGAATGGGCCAAAATCACACCTGAGCAATGCATACGACTAGTTTCTCCATACAGGAGGCGTCTTGAAGCTGTCATTACCAACAAAGGCTTTTGTACAAAGTATTAAATAAATATCAGTAAGCGTGTTCAATACTTTTTCCCTGTGTCATTTCACATTATTACACATAACTTAATTTCTGAACTTATTTGTTTTGGTTTCTTTGTATGTATAGATTACTTGGGTTGTTACCAACATCTGGTGAAAATGTCATGTCAATAGCACCTTTGGAAATATATTTACTGAGAAAAATGGTGACGTGTTCAATACTTATTTTACCCGCTGTATATATATGTATGTATGTATGTATATATATGTATATATATATGTATATATATACTCACATATATATATGTATATATACTTATTTTACCCGCTGTATACATTCAGACATGGTCAAAATTGTTGGTACCCTTCCGTTAAAGAAAGAAAAACCCACAATGGTCACTGAAATAACTTGAAACTGACAAAAGTAATAATAAATAAAAATTTACTGAAAATTAACTAATGAAAATCGCTATCGATATTGCTTTTGAATTGTGGTTCAACAGAATCATTTTAAAAAACAAACTAATGAAACTGGCCTGGACAAAAATGATGGTACCCCTAGAAAAGATTGAAAATAATTTGACCATAGGGACATGTTAAACTAAGGTGTTTCCTGTAAATAGCGTCACAGGTGTCTTCAAACTTGTAATCAGTCAGTCTGCCTATTTAAAGGGTGAAAAGTAGTCACTGTACTGTTTGGTATCATGGTGTGTACCACACTGAACATGGACCACAGAAAGCTAAGGAGAGAGTTGTCTCAGGAGATTAGAATGAAAATTATAGACATTCATGTTAAAGGTAAAGGCTATAAGACCATCTCCAAGCAGCCTGATGCTCCAGTGACTACAGCTGCACATATTATTCAGAAGTTTAAGGTCCACGGGACTGTAGCCAACCTCCCTGGACGTGGCCGCAAGAGGAAAATTGATGACAAATCGAAGAGACGGATAATACGAAGGGTAACCAAAGAGCCCAGAACAACTTCCAAAGAGATTAGAGGTGATCTCCAAGGTCAAGGTACATCAGTGTCAGATCGTACCATCCGTCACTGTTTGAGCCAAAGTGGACTTAATGGAAGACGACCGAGGAGGACGCAAATCATAAAAAAGCGAGACTGGAATTTGCCAAAATGCATATTGACAAGCCACAAAGCTTCTGGGAGAATGTCCTTTGGACAGATGAGACAAAACTGGAGCTTTTTGGCAAGTCACATCAGCTCTATGTTCACAGACGCAAAAATTAAGCATACAAAGAAAAGAACACTGTACCTAATGTGAAACATGGAGGAGGCTCGGTTCTGTTCTGGGGCTGCTTTGCTGCATCTGACACAGGGTGTCTTGAATATGTGCAGGGTACAATGAAATCTGAAGACTATCAAGGCATTCTGGAGCAAAATGTGCTGCCCAGTGTCAGAAAGCTTGGTCTCAGTCGCAGGTCATGGGTCCTCAAACAGGATAATGACCCAAAACACACAGCTAAAAACACCCAAGAATGGCTTAGAACAAAATATTGGACTATTCTGAAGTGGCCTTCTATGAGCACTGATCTAAATCCTATTGAACATCTGTGGAAGGAGCTGAAACATGCATTCGGAGAAGGCACCCTTCAAACCTGAGACAGCTGGAGCAGTTTGCTCACGAGGAGTGGGCCGAAATACCTGTCGACAGGTGCAGAAGTCTCATTGAGAGTTACAGAAATCGCTTGATTGCAGTGATTGCCTCAAAAGGTTGTGCAACAAAATATTAAGTTAAGGGTACCATCATTTTTGTCCAGGCCAGTTTCATTAGTTTGTTTTTTAAAATGATTCTGTTGAACCACAATTCAAAAACAATAGCTGATTTTCATTAGTTCATTTTCAGTAATTTTTTATTTATTATTACTTTTGTCAGTTTCAAGTTATTTCAGTGACCATTGTGGGTTTTTCTTTCTTTAACGGAAGGGTACCAACAATTTTGCCTACGTGTGTACATATATACATACATATATATATGCATATATATATACACCTCGTTGCTTTGGCCGAACCGCTGACAGGAAACACGGAGAAGGGATAGGCTGAACCCCCGACACAGGAGCAGGCCCCGATTCGGCTGAGACACTGGGCAGTCTAGATTTCCTTCTGCGATACACACGCCTCGCTCCAGGGGGCTCCAGCCCCCAGACAGCAATCCGGTTGGAAGCCAGCAGGCCGGGGCAGGGGCTGAGGCTGAGGCTGGGGCTGAAGCCGGATGCCCAAGAAGGCATAAAAACTTTCTGCTGGATCTATTTTGGTCAGTTCGTTCTGTCAAGGTTCTGGTATTACAGTTGGACCCAAACGCAGAGAGATCAAGCGGGCAGGATAATTCAACAAAAAGTGAGCTTTTAATTGTAAGCTGGTGGAATAAAACAAAGTTGACAAAAACAAAACCAGAGTCTAGATCCTAGGAAACAACAAAGTACAAATGAAAACACACCAAAAACCAAACTGAGAAAAAAAAAAAACTACAAACCACAAGACACGAGAAACACGGGCAGGAGGAACACTAGGAACATGGCAGGAGTGACGAGTAAAACGGAGACAAGGCAAACCAGGCAGGAACGACAACGAACTGACAAAAGGGGGAACACACAGGCTTTAACACAAGAGGGTGATAGACACAGGTGGAACAAATCAGGGCGGGGCAGACACTCAAAAAAAAGGCGGGAAAACAAACAAAGGTAGGAAGTAAAACCACACAAGAACACAGGAGGAGTGAATTTAAAACTAAAACAGGAAACACTACAATGCAGACAAAATAACAGAAAACCCAAATCCAAGAAAAAACAATTCACTTATACAGAACTAATAGACTAAAAGGAGGAACACAAGATCTAAACAAAAAGGAAACAAGTCCTAATGTCCTCTGGCACAGCCAGACCATGACAAGAGAACTATTAAACTGTGTAAAGCAGTAACATCACTGTTGAGAAAAGAGAAAGTTTGTGACCCGGCCGCCATGTTGAGATCAGTTGAGGAAATACCGAGCACCGCCCACCAGCTAAACACTTCACTACAAGATGTTTCTGAACACATTTGAGGAGAGTAATAGACATTACAGTAACAGAATATTGATTCATATTTGATCAGCGCTGCCTAGTTTGATCAGAGTTCTCAAGTGATTGACAGTTGCCTCCGTTGAATGAACAGCCAATAGGAACACTCTCTCTCTGAAATGACCTGTGATTGGTAAAATTCTCCCGTCACGGGCTAGATTTTCGAAAGCCTGAAAACAGAGCGATGAGGAGGAGCAGAAGTCTAGTTTTCTCTCAGAACACTTGAATTATAATATGCTGAAAGGTTATTTTTTGCCCAATGATACCAAAACATTCTGCCTACTGCATGTTTTAAGTCCAGTGTGTAGGATCTGGTGGTATCTGCTGGTATTTTTTCACACTTAAACACAGGCTGCAGAGTTAATTGTTTACCGCTACGACCACCAACAGCCCTCGTCACATGTCATGTTGCTTTTTCATACATCAGAGGACTAATTTGCTGAATCTTCACAGGTCTTTAGACCGTAGTGGAAACACAGACAAAAGTGGACTGAAGGAACCTTTTAGTCCCTTAAAAGTAGTAGGACTAAAAATGTCCCAGGAACTTTTGGTGGAAACCCGGCTTTTGTTATTGGTGCTGTTCAATAAAAACAGGTCTACACAACGAGATATGAACATATTCTGCATTATTTGATGAGTGGACCAGTTTTAAATACTACAGTGAGGAAGGAACAGCCACAGTGAGCTGTTTAGATGAAGAGCTGCAGACGGACAGCTGAGGCTCCGCCTCCTCTGCTGTCAATCAAACATGTACACCGACTGAGAGAAAAAAAGGAGCATTTCTGATGCTTCCACAAAAATTGGATTGTATAACCTTTGCTTCTTTTTTATTTACTTTATATTGATCACTTCAATATTGAAAATGAAAATAATAAGCAGATTGTAAAAATGGTCTTTATTTTGTCTCAAACTTTTTTCCTTCTTTTTCAGCAGATAGAGGTCTGCAGGAGGTTTTAGATGAACATAAGATCAGTCTGAAGAAGAGATGTGAATGTGTGACTGAAGGAACTGATGAAACAGGAAGTGGAACCCTCCTCAACAGGATCTACACTGAGCTCTACATCACAGAGGGACAGAGTGAAGAGGTTAATACCCAACATGAGGTGATGCAGCTTGAGACAGCTTCCAAGATAAACAACCTCCATGACACTCCAATCAAGTGCCAGGACATCTTTAAAGCCTTTCCTGACCAACTGGGAGACATCAGAGTCGTTCTGACGAACGGCGTCGCTGGTGTTGGAAAAACCTTCTCAGTGCAGAAGTTCACTCTGGACTGGGCAGAGGGCTTGGAAAACCAAGATGTCAGTCTGGTGATTCTGCTTTCGTTCAGGGAGCTGAACTTGATCAGAGATGAGCAGTACAGTCTTCTCATGCTGCTCCATGTTTTCCATCCAACATTACAGAGGGTTACAGCAGAGAAGCTGGCTGTCTGTAAAGTTCTGTTCATCTTTGACGGCCTGGATGAAGGCAGACTTTCACTGGATTTCCACAACAACGAGGTTGTGTCTGATGTCACCCAGAAGTCATCAGTCAACATGCTGTTGACAAACCTCATCCTGGGGAATCTGCTTCCCTCAGCTCTCGTCTGGGTAACTTCCCGACCTGCAGCAGCCAATCAGATCCCTCCTGCATGTGTTGACAGGGTAACAGAAGTACGAGGCTTCACTGACGCCCAGAAGGAGGAGTACTTCAGGAGGAGAGTCAGTGATGAAGAGCTGTCCAGCAGAATCATCTCACACATCAAGACATCCAGGAGCCTCCACATCATGTGTCTAATCCCCGTCTTCTGCTGGATCACTGCTACAGTTCTGGACCACATGTTGACTACAGACCAGAGAGGAGAGCTGCCCAAGACCCTGACTGACCTGTACTCACACTTCCTATTGGTTCAGACAAAGAGGAAGAAGCAGAAGTATGGTGAGGGACATGAGACGAGTCCACAGGAGCTGACGGAGGCTGACGGGGAAGTTCTTCTGAAATTGGGGAGGCTGGCGTTTGAACATCTGGAGAAAGGAGACATCATGTTTTACCAAGAAGACCTGGAGCGGTGTGGTCTTAATGTCACAGAGGCCTTGGTATACTCAGGAGTTTGTACAGAGATCTTCAAAAGAGAGTGTGTGATCTTCCAGAAAACAGTCTACTGCTTTGTTCACCTGAGCATTCAGGAGTTTCTGGCTGCAGTCTACATGTTCCACTGTTACACAAACAGCAACACAGATGTACTGAAGGCATTCCTGAGAGAAGAATATGTTCATTCAACCCTGGATGTCTTCCTGAAGAGAGCCATGGAGAAATCCCTTGAAAGTAAAAATGGCCACCTGGACCTGTTTGTTCGCTTCCTTCATGGCCTCTCTCTGGAGTCCAACCAGAGTCTCCTAGGAGGTCTACTGGGTCGGACAGACAACAATCCAGAAATCATCCAGAGGGCGATTAAAAACCTGAAGGAGATGAACATGGATGATACCAAAATCTCTACTGACAGAAGCATCAACATCTGCCACTGTCTGACGGAGATGAACGACCACTCGGTACATCAGGAGATCCAAGAGTTCCTGAAGTCAGAAAACAGATCAGAGGAGAAACTCTCTGAGATCCACTGCTCAGCTCTGGCCTACATGCTGCAGATGTCAGAGGAGGTTCTGGATGAGTTGGACCTGAACAAGTACAACACATCACTAGAGGGACGACGGAGACTGATTCCAGCTGTGAGGAACTGCAGAAAAGCAGAGTAAGTCACGATGTGATTAACTTTATAGATCAGTGTAGATTAGTAGTTTAGTTCTTAGTAATATACACACTATAAAATTATTCTTAAAATATAATATTCTTATAAGTGTTCCACGTGTTTATTACATAAATATGTCAGTCGTATTTTGTCACAGATGTTCTTGAGCTGTTTCAAATATTGAGTTAAAAAATTTTCCCGTAGGTTGTGTTTCTAGCTGTCAAGTTAATGAACACATTTATTCTATTTATTTCTAATAATTGTTTAATTTTACAATTTTTTTCTTATTTATCTTTTTTTCTGGAGACGACATGTGAAGCTGGTAAAACAAATGAAAAAAACAAAAGATCAGCTGTCTGGTGGAGCGCTGGGTCTAACAGGTGTTGCGGTAGTAATAGAATGTTTGCTGATCCAGCGGGGAGTGGGGGCGGTCCTGGGATCAGAGTCCTGTTGCTGGGGTTTGCACTGGCTGAGTTTGAGCTAACTGCTAACTGGGGGGTATGTCTCCTGGAGCTGCCGCACACTCTACTCCCGGCGAAGCAGCCTCCCGGCGGCGAGGAGGGCAAGGCGGGGCTGCGAGTCGTTTTCTTGTTTCTGCTTCTACTGATTTAATCCAGATAGTGCAGTGTCCGTTCAAAGCATGTCTGTTGAGAACGGGCCGAATGCTTGGCTTGTGGTGTTGCATCTTTCTCGAGATCGCTCGTACAAATAACTTCACACTCGACATTGTGCCTCCTTGGGTCCTGAGCAATACACCTGCCATGACATAGTTGCATCACACACCCAAGTCATGGCTACTCACGGTTAGGAACACCGGTGAAATATACTCTGTTTCACAGGAAGAAACAGACCCCAGTAGCTGTTACTCGCAGTCAGAAACATCGGTGAAATACACTTAGTGTAGGTAATTTCCAAATAGGTGTATTAATTGCTTGCTTTGACATAACCACGGTTATAAAGTAGAGCATGGATTTAATTATCGGAAGTATTTTCCTGGAGGTAACATTATTAGTTATTTCTTAGTATCAAGTCTGACACCGGGGAAATACCGTCTTACTCAGGGGGGGAAAATACACACAGGTCACAGCTTACTCACGGTCACACCAGTAAGATACAATAGAAGAGTTTGGTTGTAAAGTGAACTGCAGTCAATGAGCAGCAGTCTGCCCGCTGTGGACGACATGCTGGACCCCGCTGACACACAGAGTACTGGTCACTCGTTTATTGAAAGTTTAATAACATTGTATGTTTCAAGCATCCAAATAGCACCAAACTTGACAATGCACTTCCTTGGGTCCCCAGCAATACACCCACCAAGTGTGAAGTCGATTGGATGACAGACAGAAAGACAGACAGACAGACAGACAGACAGACAGACAGCTTTATAGTTAGATAAACAAACTATCAAAACGCACACAGACCCTGGATGTATTATTGACAAGCCCTCAGTGCAGCTCTACTTCTTGGTCCTCTCATGTTGGACTGAGGACAGACTGGACGCTACAGTGACTCACTATCGCCTCTCGAGGTACAAGTAGGCTAGTACTACAAGAAAGTCAGGGCAGGACATTGCTGGTTGGCAGTAGATATCCCTGCAGCACAATATATTGATGTATTTTACATAACGTCAAAATTGTAACTTTTTCACATCCTTTTGATAATGTTAATTAATTGTTTTAATGTTTTAAACTAAAATTCTGGCCAGATTTTACATGGTGCACCTTTACAGAGCCTGGACCAAAAACAACTAATTCCTGTTGCCTCCACACTGATTTCCATTGTATTTATTCTTTTTTGTAACTGCCCTATATACAGACGTAGGCAAAGTTGTTGGTAACGTTCCGTTAAAGAGAGAAAAACCCACAATGGTCACTGAAATAACTTGAAACTGACAAAAGTAATAATAAATAAAAATTCACTGAAAATTAACTAATGAAAATCAGATACTGTTTTTGAATTATGGTTCAGCAGAATCATTTAAAAAAAACAACTAATGAAACTGGCCTAGACAAACATGATGGTAACATTAACTTAATATTTTGTTGCACAACCTTTTGAGGCAATCACTGCAATCAAGTGATTTCTGTAACTCTCAATGAGACTTCTGCACCTGTTGACAGGTATGTTGGCCCACTCCTCGTGAGCAAACTGCTCCAGCTGTCTCAGGTTTGAAGGGTGCCTTCTCCAGACTGCATGTTTCAGCTCCTTCCACAGATGTTCAATAGGATTTAGATCAGGGCTCATAGAAGGCCACTTCAGAATAGTCCAATGTTTTGTTCTTAGCCATTCTTGGGTGTTTTTAGATGTGTTTTGGGTCATTATCCTGTTTGAGGACCCATGACCTGCAACTGAGACCAAGCTTTCTGACACTGGGCAGCACATTTCGCTCCAGAATGCCTTGATAGTCTTGAGATTTCATTGCACCCTGCACAGATTCAAGACACCCTGTGCCAGATGCAACAAAGCAGCCCCATAACATAACCGAGCCTCCTCCATGTTTCACATTAGGTACAGTGTTCTTTTCTTTGGATGCTTCATTTTTGCGTCTGTGAACATAGAGCTGATATGACTTGCCAAAAAGCTCCAGTTTTGTCTCATCTGTCCAAAGGACATTCTCCCAGAAGCTTTGTGGCTTGTCAATATGCATTTTGGAAAATTAAAGTTAATGACAAAACACCATGCAGTCATCAAAATATCTAAGTATATGAATGTTTAATTATGTATAGGTCTAATATTATTACGCAATTTTTTTCATTTTTCTACCGTTTGGCAGCAGTCACTGAATTTTCCCATTTTTGGACGTGAACCTGCTAGCAGCAGGTAGCAGAAAGAGAAATCTTCTTTCTCAACTGTATTATTATTACTTATTCAGTTTTAAAAAATGCTTTTCGAATCAAGAAGCCCTCATGCTAACTTTGTGGAGACAGTCCTGGGATCAGATCACACTGACAGACTGGACATTAGGGAAGCCTCAATGTTACTACATGTATCTCTCTTCCTCTGCAAGATTAAAGAAAAACAAAGGTTAAAAGTCTGCAGGTTTGAGAGAGACTGATGAGAATTATTGTTTCATATCAAACAGTGAGATAAGATTAGCTGAACAACTGATGTGAGGAGTAAATGTTAATCAAAGAAGTATATATATCAAACTGTTTATATACTTTATATAGTCATTAAATACATGAAGTAAATATAAACTGTCCTCTTTCATAATAATACATTTTGTAATTTTTGTGTCATGACAGACTTTCTGGCTGTTGGATCTCAGATACTCACTGTGAAGTCATGGCCTCAGCTCTGAAGTCCAACCCCTCCCATCTGAGAGAGCTGGACCTGAGTGACAACAACACCCTGAAGGATTCAGGAGTGAAGCTGCTGTCTGCTGATCTGGAGAGTCCAAACTGTAGACTGGAGACTCTGAGGTCAGTTCACTGACTGTAGCGTATGTAGTGAGTGCGTGCGTGCGTGCGTGCGTGCGTGCGTGCGTGCGTGCGTGCGTGCGTGCGTGCGTGCGTGCGTGCGTGCACTCGCTCCCATTACCGCCGCTCTCTCACCACTCACTTCTCATGTACACAATGACTACTACTTTTGATAAATAATCATCAGTAATGTGGATCTCATGTCTTAGTGTAAATGACAAATAGAACAGCTAGAAAAGTCTGGAAAAATTCAGAAAATTACTTCACTTTATTTTAATGTAGCCTTGAAAACCAGGAAAAGACAGCACTTATGCCATATTACGTTATTACGATATCAAAAATCTAAGATGATATCTCGTCTCATATCCAGTATCGATATCATATCGATATATTGCCCAGTCTTAGTATGTAACCAGTAAGTATGTTGTGTTTGACAGTTTCCTTGTTGAGCTGCAGGAGGATTAGTAACACAAAGAGGGAATTTGGTACTAAATAGTCTGTAACTTTGGTAAACACTAGGGTTGGAAATAAAATTGATTCACCTACGTATCGCAATTTTTTTTCTTACATAAACACACACAGTGCATGTCGAGCGCACATGGAAGAGAAGTGAATCTGATTAAGGATTGAGTCCCATGTGTCATCACTAAGAGTAGAGTCTAGGTCTCGTTCCCACGCAGTACGTATAGCTGCCATTGAGGGGCAGTGTAATTTTGAGATAAGGTTGTAAAGGTTTGACATAATACTTTGTGATGTAGGGTTGAGAGAAAGAAATATATCAACAGGAATGACTGGGGGTTTGTGAGGAAATTGAGATATTAAACACTGTGTATAATGCCTAACTTGTAAGAATTGTAAAGAGTGTGTTTTGGCAATACCAAAGGTTTCTGTCAGTTGAGAAAAGCTGGCAAAGTGATTATCAATAAAGAGATCACTAAAACATTTCAAGCCTTTTTTGTTCCAAATCTGAAATGCAGCACCTGCCATATTAGGTGTTATAGGGCTTCGAAGAGAGAAGCTTTGCATTCCAAAATCTTTCCTAAATTGGGCTCAGATTCATAGGGAATGCTTTACAACTGGGTTACTGCGGGGTATATTAGCAGTAAGTGGAAGTGCGGTGCCTAAAAGGGCAGGTAAAGAAACTGGGCCACTAGCACTGACCTCCATGTCTACCCAGGCCGGACATGAGGGTTCAAGGTGGAAATGCATCCAATACATCAAACTACAAATATTTGCTGCCCAGTAATAGTATTGAAAATTGGGCAGAGCCATTCCCCCCACTTGCTTGGGTCTTTGAAGGAATGCTTTCCGTAACATAGGCTGTTTGCCATTCCAAATGTAAGAAGTAATTAACGTGTCAAGGGCCTTAAAAAAGGATTTGGGTATGAGAATGAGGAGACACTGGAAAAAATAAAGAAACTTTGGAAGCAGTGTCATTTTAATTGAATTTATTTGTCCAGTAAGGGACAAAGACAGCTTGGACCATTTATATAAAATTTGTTTTGCTTGACTAAATAGACTAAGGAAATTTGATTTAAATAAATTATTGAATTCCCAAGATTGCTCAATGGCAATAGCAAAAAGAAGCAAGCTCAAAGGGCAGCCCTGCCGGGTCCCACGGTGTACGTCAAAATATTTAAAGTAATGATTATTTGTTAATACAGAGGCAGAAGGACACGTGTACAGCAGTTCAATCCAGGAAGAGAAAACAGGACCAAAACCAAATTTTTCGAGTGTTACAAAAAGATAATTCCATTCAATTATATCGAATGCTTTTTCTGCATCCATAGAGGCAAGGCATTCTGACTCAGTATGATTTGGGGAATATAAGATGTTGAACAATCGACAAATATTATAAAACAAATGACGTCTTTTTATAAACCCAGTTTGATCCGAAATGACAGAGGGGAGATTATGTTCCATCTGTGGGCCAGGACTTTGGCAAGGATCTTTACATCTGTATTAAGTAATGACATGGGCCTGTAAGAAGCACAATCTAGTGGGTCTTTATCTTTTTTCAACAACAAGGAGATGCAGGCCTGGTTGAATGAAGGAGGGAGTACACCTGAGTCCAAGGAGTCGGAGAGCACTAGACATAAAAAAGGAGTCAGTTCGTCAGAGAATTTCTTAAAAAAGTCTGGTGGGAGCCCATCTGGGCCAGGAGATTTACCCGGTTGCTTAGATATTGCTGCAGTAATTTCCTCCTCGGTGATGGGAGCCTCGAGGTTATTTCTCATGTCTTGAGAGAGGGACGGTATGTCAAGGTTACTAAAAAAGTTATCCATGACTTTTGAGTCAACTGTACAATCTGAAGTGTATAAATTGGAATAAAAGGCTCTGAACTTTTCATTTATCACTTTCGAGTCTGATGTTATATTCCCATTATCTGTCCGTACTCCAGCGATAAGTTGCTTCGCTCTCAACCAACGCAGTTGGTTACCCAGGAATTTACCTGACTTTTCCCCATGCTCATAGAAATTACTTCTACACCATTGACTTTCAACTTCGCGAGAGGAAAGAAGGTTAAATTCCGTCTGGAGTTTCAAGCGTTCCATGTACAGGTCGGGGGAAGGTGAATTTGCATATTGTTTATCTATATTTAAAATCTGATTAGCAATTTCTGTTTGTTTCTGATTTGAACATTTCTTTTTATATTTATTGGTACTTAGAAATATTTATATATGTGTGTAGAAATGTGTGTAAGAAAACTCTCATCTTTGAGCAACAAAGGATCAAGCCTCCAGTGTTTTCTGGCATACTCAGCATCTGGGAAGGCCAGTTGAAGAGCAAGCGGTGCGTGATCAGAAATAATAATACTTTCGTAACTGCAGGATTTAATGTTCAACATTAATGAATTATCTACAAAGAAATAATCTATTCGACTATAGGTGTGGTGGACGTGAGAAAAGAAAGAGTATACTCTTCCTGTAGGGTATAAAAACCGCCATGGATCAGAAAGGCTAAAATCGTCGAGAAATGATTTGATATAGCCAGCAGATTTGCTAAGAGTAGTGGGCTTAGGGGAGGAGCGGTTTAACACTGTGTCCAAGCAGCAATTGAAATCCCCTCCAAGAATTAGAGAGTGGGAATTGAGGTCCAGGAGTTGAGAAAATATATATTTTTTAAATTGTACATCATCAATATTAGGCGCATACACATTGGCCAGAGTCACAGACTTATTGTAAAGTTTGCCTGAAACAATGATAAATCGTCCAAATTTATCTGATATAATGTCAGATGGCTCAAAAGGAATGTTTCTATCAACAAGAATAGCTGTGCCCCTAGACTTACCCTTAAAGTTGCTCCATCAACACTCATCATAACGTCATCTAGGCATAAATACGGCAGCGACGTTGTTGTAAACGGATCAAAAGTGTGCCGAAATAACGACATAATAATGCTGATTAGTAAAAAGTCTGAATTCATTCTTTGTCGGATCTGTCCGCAAGACGACAAGCAAACACGGCCAGTGCCAGGATATGTTAACATTGTAGCTGCTCCATTAACACTCCATCAAGGAATAAATAAGGCAGCAACCACGTCAGTGATGACGTTAACTTTCGCAAAGTATGTATATATTGTTCCACACCACTTATATGATGAATGCTTTTGATACACATGCCTCAATAAAAAAATTAAATACTTTTAACCTTGCATACTGTATGTCATGCTAATACTTTTTCACCTTGTGTAAAATGTATAATATACTGACTAGTAAATGTTACCATTTACTATTACTGAATGTCATTTGCTTCATTATAAGTTGTCTTTTAATCAAACATTAAGATATAAGTGGAAAAAACTGTTCACAAAACATAATAGACATGACCACTGACTATTTGTGTAACAATTTAGCCACAAATTCACATACTTACCATATACGGTCCAGCCACATACTCAGTTTTGACTGAGTCTTGTTCTCGTGGTCTAGTGTTAAAAAAGTTAACAAAAATCCCAATAAATTGCAAAATCGAATCACAATACTTAAAAATCACAAAACATATCGAATCGAGAGATAGTTGAATCGTCTCAGCCCTAGTAAACACTCACTTGATTTGTTGGACTCAGACTGCTGAATCTTCATATTAGTTTCAGTTGAACTTATGAAGTCATTTCTTACAGTGTAGTTGTGTTGAAGGGGCCACTTCACAGGAGGAATGATTACTGCCACCAATAACTCCTTTAATGTACAAGTGACATGTGGCTGTTGTTTACAGACGCACTTGAACAAATGTGGACCTTTCCTGTAAATGACATAAACCTGCTAAGCAACCAGTTACAGTGAGAAGAAGGCCATGTAATAAATGAAGTAATGAAGTCCAACAAGTCTGATTTGATATTGATCCTCTAATTCCAGACTTGACTGAGATCAGCAGCATGTTATTGATGTGTGTTGACATGAATAGGTGTATGAATGTCAATCATTTATTCTTTATTCAGATTGTCGATCTGCAGTTTGACATAGATCAGCTGTGCTTCTCTGGCCTCAGCTCTGAAGTCCAACCCCTCCCATCTGAGAGAGCTGAATCTGGATTGCAACAAGCTGCAGGATTCAGGAGTGAAGCTGCTGTCTGGTTTTCTGGAGAGTCAACACTGTAGACTGGATACTCTGAGGTCAGACACCATTTTTTACTTGTGTACTGAGATTAATATGATGTGAAAGTTGTAGTGACACTAAACTGCAGACATAAGGCTGATATTATACTGATCCACACTGAGGCCCCTATCTTACACCCAGCGCAAAGCGGCGCACAGCACAGTTTCAGACTGAAGCAATCGTCATTTTCCGGCCCAGCGCCGACGTTGTGTAAGTAGCAAATGTACTTTTGCTGATTTTTTTCTTCTTTTTGTTAACTGATTGTCTTCCCTTTCCCCCCAAATCCATCCTGATATATTTGACATCTTTAGAAACTTTGAGATCTTGAGTTGAATCTTGAATCAATTTCTGTGGTTTTTATTTGTGTTTTGCTGCTCAACATGAGTTTGTATAGATGGATCCACTAGTGGAGCTGTTAGAGTTTAAGAGGTGAAGTCACTACGTCTTTATTGAAGTAGCAGCACGTTGTCATTAATATTTATGAGAGCTCTGTTTCACTGTTTGTATTCTACAGTTTTTAACCTGCATCCTGTTGGCTTCAGGTGTTTGGAGTTTACATTTTCTAAACTTCTACGTTCTAAACCTTCTTCAGCTCTGAACACATTATTAAACATTGAATGATTTCAAGCAGGAACGTTGTCTTCTAAACTTACATCTTTTATTCTTTATTCAGATTGTTTGACTGCAGTTTGTCAGAGATCAGCTGTGCTTCTCTGGTGTCAGCTCTGAAGTCCAACCCCTCCCATCTGAGAGAGCTGGATCTGGGTGGAAACAACCTGCAGGATTCAGATGTGAAGCATCTGTCTGATCTTGTGGAGAGTCCACACTGTAGACTGGAGACTCTGGGGTCAGTAGAAGGTCGGAGTCGGTCCATGCTGGTTTCAGCAGTATTGTTGTGATGTGTTTCCTCCGTTAAGCTGTGAGAGGAGAACGGTGACACACAGAGAGAGAGAGAACAGTCAGCCAATCAGATCAGCCAGAAGCTTGTTGTGATCATGTGTTAGAGTTGATGTGAAGAAGATGTTGTTGTTGTGTTCATGTCTCCAGGAAATAAAGCTGGATTACAGCTGACAGCATCACAACATGTATAGAGACAGTGGTCCTCATCCATCAAACTGTCGTACCATCAAATCTGATCAGAAAGTCTTTGTTCTCTCATTGATCAGTTCATCTCTGTCACAGCTCTGAGATCAGTCGGACTGAAGCCTCAGATCACTGGCTCTTATTTCATAGAACCACAGTTACATTTAGTAACCATGATGTGGTCTGCCCAAAGAGTTATTAAAGGAGGGTAACAGGATGAGGGTGTGGCGTTTTAGTGTCTTTATTAACTCGTTCCAGTCACTAGGAGCAGCACACTGGAATGAGTGATGACCAGAGGAGGTGCAGACTTTAGTATCGACCGTACTGATTAATTTACTAGAAGATAAATTGCGGTTCCTGTTGGAGATATTGAGTAGTGAGCGGAGATATGGAGGTTGGTTCTGCCAATGATAGTTTTATAAATGAACTGTGTGCTGCATCAGTGACTGACAGCTGATGAAGGGAGTCTCTGTAAAAACTGATTCATGACTTCTGTTCTCTTCTTCTCTCATCAGATGGAAGCGGGGATCTCTGTCAGTGAGTGATCAGACAAGTGGATGTGTTGAGAGGATCAGACAGTGGTCCACAGAGGTTCACCACCGTGATCTGGATCTTATTGTCTTTTTTTTTTTGTTCATTCATATATTCTGAACCCAAAATGCCTCTGAGGATTAGTTCAGTTTATGACAACATAACTGTAGATTAACACATTTAGATAGATCTTTCTGCTCTGCTTTGTGTCGCAGCTCCACCCTGTGGAACGATGGAGTTTTGCTGTTTATTTCCACACATTTCTAAATAACAGTGGAAGTTAATAAAGTTACCCTATTAAAACCAAGCCCTCAGGAAGAGCGCAGGGCTTTGATGCCAACGTTCGTCGCGGCCAAAGGGTGGTACTACAAGTTCCGTGTCCTTCACGTGATGCCGTTGGGCCCAAAAATACTTTTTCCCATAGACTTACATTGGGAAAGAGACGTCTGTAACTCAGAGGATAATTCTTTTTTGAGGAAAATCAACTTCACAGTACGACTATCTAATAGCCCTTATTTAAATCATTAGGTCCTAAAAGTTGTAAAATGCACTAATAGCTGAATCCAGAGTTATTTACATTCCTCATTCATGTGAATAAGACCCAGACCGAGGCTGGAGCGAGGGCTGGGAGGAGGAGTTAAAGGAAACACTACTGCGCCTGCTCTATGGGCCCAATGGATGAGCAACTGCAACTCTCATAGGAATGAACGGGAGCCTCTGACGCTGTATCCAGATCTCTTTATACGTCCATGATTAAAACCAATACCAGCCATTTCTCATATTATCAAAGATAAATATTTGCTTGTAACAAACAGAAAGAATCAGATCAAATCTGAATTCAGTCGAGGCTTCACTTCAGTTTCTCAACTGACTACAAACACATGATGCCTGGATTTTGGTGTAAAGTCAGCACCTTCATATTGTCTATGTTTGATGTAAAATAAACAATCAGAACTGATTAACATGCATACTCTGGATTTTATATTCACTAATCATGTACATACAGGAAAATTCCAGTTTTATGTGTGACTCTGCTAGTTCTCACGTTACATGACTGAACACAGACACATAGTCGCCCGTGGAGCTTTTTCCCCTCAGAAATCCGTGTTGAAGCGGTCGTTCTCGTCACCGTTCATGTTCTGTTGTTCCTGCTGGAGCTGCTTTCTGCCAGCAGATGTAATATAATAAATATATGTATAACTTTTCATCCAGATATTCAGAAGAATTATATTTGTATGAATCTGAAAAAGAAAACAAAACAGAAAAAAATACTTAAGTTTTATACTGAATAGATTAATCAACATAATTTAAAGATAAAGCTGAGATCTCTCCATTTCTACACCACCATGTTCTTGTTTGGTTGGCTTTGGCTGTGTTACCAGATTAGGTTTGGTGACTATTATCTGTGTACTATCGCCACCTTGTGGACATGTGGTTACAGCATGTGGTCAAAGTACAGTATAATAGGACTTTGATGACTTTCATGGAAAAAATCCAACACCAGTTTTTAAAAAAAGAACATTAATTGTAAGTTATTTAAGTGAGAAGAGAGACACAAAATTCAAAGCCTGATGTGAAAATTAATAACCATTTCCCTTCTTTCTATTTTCAGTCTGGAAACTGCAGATGGTTGGATTTTTGGTTAAGAGAAGCTGTGTATCTGCGGCGGGGGCAGACCCAAGCTCCTAACCTAGGACAACCCTTACGTCCTGGGGATACGGGACACAGACAGCGTCCAGCTACAACCCCATCACTCTGGATGTTTGTATTGTTATGGACATGCAGGTATATACCTTTCAGCATGTTGTAATTCAAGTGTTCTGAGGGAAAACTAGACTTCTGCACCTCCTAAAAATCTAGCCTGTGACAGGAGACTTTGACCAATCACAGGCCGTTTCAGAGAGAAAGAGAGAGAGCGTTCCTATTGGCTCTGCTCCAGCTGGTGGGCGGTGCTTGGCATTTTCTCAACTGATCTCAACATGGCTGCTGGGTCACAAACGTTCTCATTTTACAGCTAAACAGTACACTACAAGATGATTCTGAAAACATCTGAGGAGAGAAATAGGCATTACAGTAACAGAATATTGATTCAAATCTTGAAATCTTGCAGATGCCGTTCGGAGCACCGGAGGACAGAGAGGGACATGATTTTTTTCAGATTACCTGTCTCATGCAGTACTGTCAGGATATACTGACCGTTTTATAAAAATAACTTTTTTTAATCATATTTGCTCCAATTCTACCCACTGCAGCTTTAAGGCTGAAATAGGCGAGATTGTTGCAAATATCAGTATTCTGTCAATAATCAATATTCTGTTACTGTAATGCCTATTTCTCTCCTTATACACAATCATTACAAGAATCTTGTAGTGAACTGTTTAGCTGTAAAATTAGAAAGTTTGTGACCCAGCAGCCATCTTGAGATCAAGTTGAGATCAAGATGAGATGGTTTGAAGGAACGCCAAGTACCGGTCACATGACCGGAGCACAGCCAATAGGAACGCTCTCTCTCTGAAATGACCTGTGATTGGTCAAAGTCTCCCGTCACGGGCTAGATTTTTTAAAGTCTGAAAACAGAGCCATGAGGAGGAGCAGAAGTCTAGTTTTCTCTCAGAACACTTGAATTACAATATGCTGAAAGCTTATTATGGAATTTTTGCCCAATGATGCCAAAAATATACTGCCTACTGAAGCTTTAAACATTGATGAAATAAATAAACTTGTTTTCTCTTGGAAAAGAAAAAACATGAATTATCGCCTCACGGTTGTCTGCCTCCCCCAACCAGTCAAGTTGCTGTTAACATCCACTTCTGTCCACTTCATCATTTTATCATAATAAACATCTGTGTGAAATTGTCATAATTAGCATATGAATTCTTGAGTTATGGCCGAAACTGTGTTTTGTGAGGTCACAGTGACCTTTGACCACCAGACTCTAATCAGTTCATACTTGAGTCCAAGTGGGCGTTTGTGCAACTTGTTTGCTGAGTTTAATTTAAAATCCATCATATTAAATCAAGTTTAACTACATTATGATGACACTTAACCTTTACAAAACCAAGTCAGTCAGAAAGAAAGCATTCACACCATCAGTTCTGTACTGCCCTTGCAATGTGTTCTCTCTAGCAGAGCTAGACAGTCAGTTAACATTCAAAGTCCTCCAATAAACACACACGGCTTGACTTTTCTTGTATTTCACTGGTTGGTTTCCTCTTCTGGATTAACTTTTGGTTGTAAAACTGAAACATTACAAAAATAAGGCCATAAGTCAGATAACTTAGTACACAAACATTAACACATCCATACAGGCTAGAAAGTAGGAGTTACACTCATGATTATGATAACAACACAATTTCTACCAAATATAAAGCAGCACTGTAATGTATGAAAGAACACAGCTCAAAAAACCACAGCATCTTCACCACACAGTCAATACTGAGCAGACCTAGCTACCCACTGTAGCCTAACTGCTAGGTAGCAGAGCACATGTTTTACCAAAACAATAAAAAACATACTAACATAATATTCCTAAACAAGAACGGTTTGCTAATTATTTACACATATTACTCACAGACAACTGTTGGGCAGAATCCTGTAGAAACACTTTCAGCAGCAGCAGCATGTATCCAACACTGTCTGTCTTGCCTGTCTGTGCTCAACTGAAGCATGTGCTTCATTGACCAGCGTGTCTGACTGCAGGCATGCCTCCGACCAGTATATGGCAGCACACAATATGAACTAACACAAATGAATCACACGTTTTTAACTTATTTAACTTGTAACTTAATTAAATTACAAAATTAACTTCAAAGGCAGCACAAGTTCAGTGTTCACTGCATCCATTCAGATAAACCTCCTTTGTGGTAAAACAGAGGGAGCGGTGACATCTGCTGGCAGAAAGCAGCTCCAGCAGGAACAACAGAACATGAACGGTGGTAATAACAACCGCTTCAACACAGATTTCTGAGGGGAGAAAGCTCCACGGGCGACTTTATGTGTCTGTGTTCAGTCATGTAACGTGAAAACTAGCAGAGTCACACATGAAACTGGAATTTTCCTGTATGTACATGATTAGTGAATATAAAATCCAGAGTATGCATGTTAATCAGTTCTGTTTGTTTATTTTACATCAAACATTATATACAATATGAAGGTGCTGACTTTACACCAAAATCCAGACATCATGTGTTTGTAGTCAGTTGAGAAACTGAAGTGAAGCCTCGACTGAATTCAGATTTGATCTGATTCTTTCATTTGTTACAAGCAAATATTTATCTTTGATAATATGAGAAATTGCTGGTATTGGTTTAAGATTTAGATTTTATTCGTTTACACATATAAAAAAGTTACAAGTAGAGATTAAAATAACAACAACAAATGTGAGGGAGAGGTGCAAAAAACCCTCTGTGGGGCTTGATCAGGGCACTCCAGTGCATACCTTAATCAAATTTAAAAAGGGAATAATTGTTAAAAAGGATGGTAAAGAGTTATAGAAGAAGAAAAAAGACATTAGCATCACATGCATTCCAAAGACAAAGTTAAATGGAATTAAGATTCACATTATAATATCGTCAGTCAAGAACTTATTATCAGTAAGCAATTAACAGAGATAATCCATAAGGAAAACATTGGGGAGATAAAAACAGCTTTCTTAAATTGTTCTGGTGACAACTCCAAACATGAGATGGCAGACATTCCATATCACTGAACCTCAGTGAATAAAACCAAACTGTAACTGAGATGTTCGACACAGAGGAGGTCTGAGTTTGGAGTTAATTAGAGTCAAATAATTGTGGAATTGTTGATTAAAGGAAAACAGTTCATGGAAATATGAGGGAAGGGTCCTGTTCAAAGAGCTGGACACAAATAAAGCGATCTGAAGTTGGTTAACTTGATAAACACTGAGAGACGAATGAGTTTGATGAACACAGTTAATAATTCTTAATGCTCGTTTCTGAAGATGAAAAATAGGGATGAGTTTAGTTGGGTGAGTACTCGCCCAGACTGAATTACAGTAATATATATATATGGATAAACCAAAGAATAGTATAAGAGAGTGGCAACCTCAACGTTCATCATATTTCAGACTTTTCCCAAGATACCAACACTTTTTGCAATTTTAGTAGTAACTGTGCTGAGTTGTTTTTTCCAAGATAGAGACTCATCGAGATGTACACCCAGAAATCGTGTAGACTGCACTTTGCCAGGAAATGATAATCAGTTTTTAAATATAAAAATTAACGATACTATTATTGACAGAGTACAAAAGAGAACACATTCTTTATATTGAGAGATAATTTGTTACAGTTAAACCAATCACTTATCTTGATGAGTTCTTCATTTAATACTTTGGCTATTTTGTTGGGGGTATAATGCGAGTAAAAAATGGTTGTGTCATCAGCAAATAATACCTTAGACACTTTGCAAGAGACATTACATAAATCATTAATATAAATTAAAAATAATAATGGCCCAAGGACCGATCCTTGAGGTACACCACAAGTAACATGACAAAGGGAGGAATTAAAGTCATTGTAAGAGACAAACTGTTGTCTGTCCTTCAGATAACTCGAAAACCAGAACAACCCAGATTTGTTTTACTCCAAGATGAGAAAGTTTAAGAAGAAGAATGGGATGACTTACAGTATCGAATGCTTTAGATAAATCTAAAAATACTTCAATAGTGCTTTCCTTTCTATCTCGAGCTTTATAGATTTCATTAACAAGATAAGAGACAGCCATAGAAGTGGAGTGGTTTTTCCTGAACCCATATTGACGGATATACAAAATATTATGTCTATCCAGATGATCCAACAATCTTTGATAAACACGTTTTTCTAACACTTTTGCCAGTACAGGTAGAATTGAAATTGATCTGTAATGATTGAAAATAGCTGGGTCATCATCTTTATAGACCGGAATTATTTCAGCTATTTTTAATTCATCAGGGACAACACCTTTTTCTAAAGAAAGATTGAAAATGTGAGTTAAAGGCTTTAGTATAAGATCCTGAGCTGATGTAAATAGACTACCGGGGATATTGTCAAAACCAGGAGATGAATCTTTTAGATCGTATAGGACCTTCTGGACCTCACCTTCCGTAACTGGAGAAAATTGGAAATCTTCAATTACAGGTGGATTCATAAAGTTTAGAGGAACATTTTTACTGAGTGAAATCTTTGAAGCCAGATTGTCTCCTATTTCAGAAAAAAAAAATTATTTAAATTTCTGGCAATTTTTTGAGGCTCACTGATAAGACCAGAAACTGTCTTAAATTCTGATGGAATTTTTGGGGGATTTTTTGTGTTTATTAATAATAAAGTTAATGGTTTTCCATAGATAAGCCATATTATTTTTATATTTGCACAATTTGGTATTGAAGTAGTGTTTCTTAGATCTTTTCATAACATTTTAAATTGAGCAAAGGAGTAGGATTCCATAGATATTTTTTGTAAAGTCTATGTTTAGTTTTTACTGAAGTCATTATAGCAGGAGTTATCCAGGGATTAGCTGATCTACAGTGAGATTTGGAGGAGACAAATGTAATGGGAAAAGACTCCCTGTAACATTGGGAGTTTGATATTAGAAAAGGAGGTGAAAGCCCTCTGAGGATCATCCGATATAAGGACATCTGTCCAATGATGTTGAGAGAAGATTTTACGGAAATTTAAGGTATTTGTTTCATCATGAATTCGTTTACGTTTCGGTGTTGCATTGAAAATTTTTGGTTTTAATAGGGTAACTTTATTAACTTCCATTGTTATTTAGAAATAAACAGCAAAACTCCATCGTTCCACAGGGTGGAGCTGCAACTCGAAGCAAAGCAAAAAGATATTTTTAAATGTGTTAATCTACAGTTATGTTGTCATAAACTGAACTAATCCTCAGAGGCATTTTGGGTTCAGAATATATGAATGAATAAAAAAAAAAAAGACAAAATAAGATCCAGGTCCAGGTGGTGAACCTCTGTGGATCATCAGGACACGGCTGATCCTCTCAACACATCCACTTGTCTGATCACTCACTCTGACAGTGATCACTCCAATCTGATGAGAGAAGAAGAGAACAGAAGTCATGAATCAGTGTTTACAGAGACTCCCTTCATCAGCTGTCAGTCACTGATGGAGCACACAGTTCATTTATAAAACTATCATTGGCAAAACCAACCTCCATATCTCTGCTCACTACTCAATATCTCTAACAGTAACCGCAATTTATGTTCTAGCTAATTCATCAGTATGGTCGTTCCTAAAGTCTGCACCTCCTCTGGTCATCACTCATTCCAGTTTGCTGCTCCTAGTGACTGGAACGAGTTACAAAAGACACTAAACCTCCACACCCTCATCCCGTTACCCTCCTTTAATAACTCTTTGGGCAGACCACATCATGGTTACTAAATGTAACCATGGTTCTATGAAATAAGAGCCAGTGATTTGAGGCTTCAGTCCGACTGATCTCAGAGCTGTGACAAAGATGAACTGATCAATGAGAGAACAAAGACTTTCTGATCAGATTTGATGGTACGACAGTTTGATGGATGAGGACCACTGTCTCTATACATGTTGTGATGCTGTCAACTGTAATCCAGCTTTTCCTGGAGACATGAACACAACAACAACATCTTCTTCACATCAACTCTAACACATGATCACAACAAGCTTCTGGCTGATCTGATTGGCTGACTGTTCTTTCTCTCTGTGTGTAACTGTTCTCCTCTCAAAGCTTAAAGGGACTGTTTGCTCGCATGCGCGCTCGCATGCGCGCTCGCATGCGCGCTCGCATGCGCGCTCGCGTGTGGCCGGAGCCTCTCCTCCTCTGCCTGCTTGCCTTCACTCAGACAGCGCGCGCGTCCTCGCTCCACCTCTAGACGTGAACGCGCGCTCACTCCACACTGCAGAAGAGTTAGTTTAGCTCTGAGAATATCTAGTGAATGTACAGTGGACGTCTGTGCAGAAATAACTGCTGCAGCTCCTCCAGACCAACTGAGGTTTCCCGTGTCTTGTGCCGGTGTCTCCCTGCAGGCGCAGTCGGGAGACACCGGCACCCGGTCGGGGAGGCGATAACGTGTCTCGCTGCGGAGCCCCGTCACCGACCCACTTTTCCTGCTCAGCCTCCGGTGTCTCCCTCCGGAGAGGGAGAGGGAGACCGGAGGCTGAGCAGGAAAAGCCAGCAGTGATTCAAGGAGAGACCTTCGTCTGGTCAGCTAACATTACTGCCAAGCAGGTGAAATATAGAGTGATATTGTGGTTTTAGCTGACGTGTGTCGCCTCACTGTTTTGAGCGATGCTCCTTCATGTACAGACGTAGGCAAAGTTGTTGGTAACGTTCCGTTAAAGAGAGAAAAACCCACAATGGTCACTGAAATAACTTGAAACTGACAAAAGTAATAATAAATAAAAATTTACTGAAAATTAACTAATGAAAATCAGCTGTTGCTTTTGAATTGTGGTTCAACAGAATCATTTTAAAAAACAAACTAATGAAACTGGCCTAGACAAAAATGATGGTACCCCTAGAAAAGATGTAAAATAATGTGACCATAGGGACATGTTAAACTAAGGTGTGTCCTGTAATTAGCATCACAGGTGTCTTCAAACTTGTAATCAGTCAGTCTGCCTATTTAAAGGGTGAAAAGTAGTCACTGTGCTGTTTGGTGTCATGGTGTGTACCACACTGAACATGGACCACAGAAAGCTAAGGAGAGAGTTGTCTCAGGAGATCAGAAAGAACATTATAGACCTTCATGTTAAAGGTAAAGGCTATAAGACCATCTCCAAGCAGCTTGATGTTCCTGTGACTACAGCTGCACATATTATTCAGAAGTTTAAGGTCCATGGGACTGTAGCCTACCTCCCTGGACGTGGCCGCAAGAGGAAAATTGATGACATATTGAAGAGACGGATAATACGAATGGTAACCAAAGAGCCTAGAACAACTTCCAAAGAGATTAGAGGTGAACTCCAAGGTCAAGGTACATCAGTGTCAGATCGCACCATCCGTCACTGTTTGAGCCAAAGTGGACTTAATGGAAGACAACCGAGGAGGACACCAAATCATAAAAAAGCGAGACTGGAATTTTCCAAAATGCATATTGACAAGCCACAAAGCTTCTGGGAGAATGTCCTTTGGACAGATGAGACAAAACTGGAGCTTTTTGGCAAGTCACATCAGCTCTATGTTCACAGACGAAGAGATGAAGCATCCAAAGAAAAGAACACTGTACCTAATGTGAAACATGGAGGAGGCTCGGTTATGTTATGGGGCTGCTTTGTTGCATCTGGCACAGGGTGTCTTGAATCTGTGCAGGGTGCAATGAAATCTCAAGACTATCAAGGCATTCTGGAGCGAAATGTGCTGCCCAGTGTCAGAAAGCTTGGTCTCAGTTGCAGGTCATGGGTCCTCAAACAGGATAATGACCCAAAACACAGCTAAAAACACCCAAGAATGGCTAAGAACAAAACATTGGACTATTCTGAAGTGGCCTTTTATGAGCCCTGATCTAAATCCTATTGAACATCTGTGGAAGGAGCTGAAACATGCATTCGGAGAAGGCACCCTTCAAACCTGAGACAGCTGGAGCAGTTTGCTCACGAGGAGTGGGCCAACATACCTGTCGACAGGTGCAGAAGTCTCATTGAGAGTTACAGAAATCACTTGATTGCAGTGATTGCCTCAAAAGGTTGTGCAACAAAATATTAAGTTAATGTTACCATCATTTTTGTCCAGGCCAGTTTCATTAGTTTGTTTTTTTAAATGATTCTGCTGAACCATAATTCAAAAACAATATCTGATTTTCATTAGTTAATTTTCAGTGAATTTTTATTTATTATTACTTTTGTCAGTTTCAAGTTATTTCAGTGACCATTGTGGGTTTTTCTCTCTTTAACGGAACGTTACCAACAACTTTGCCTACGTCTGTATATTTAGAGCGCGCGAGCGTGAGCGTGAGCGTGAGCGTGAGCGTGAGCGTGAGCGTGAGCGTGAGCGTGAGCGTGAGCGCGAGCGCGACGCTGACTTACGTTGACTTAACGGCCACAGGTGTCGCTGTTAATAAGCAATTCTGAAAGTTACAAATAGTCCCTTTAACTGAGGAAACACATCACGACAATACTGCTGAAACCAGCATGGACCGACTCTGACCCTCTACTGACCTCAGAGTCTCCAGTCTACAGTGTGGACTCTTCACAAGATCAGACAGCAGCTTCACTCCTGAATCCTTCAGGTAGTTGTTACTCAGCTCCAGCTCTCTCAGATGGGACGGGTTGGACTTCAGAGCTGAGGCCAGAGAAGCACAGCTGATCTCTGACAACCTGCAGACACTCAATCTGAATAAAGAATAAATGATGTAAGTTTAGAAGACAACATTCCAGCTTGAAATCATTCAATGTTTAATAATGTGTTCAGAGCTGAAGAAGGTTTAGAACGTAGAAGTTTAGAAAATGTAAACTCCAAACACCTGAAGCCAACAGGATGCAGGTTAAAAACTGTAAAATTCTAAAAGTGAAACAGAGCTCTCATTAATATAAATGACAACGTGCTGCTACTTCAATAAAGACGTAGTGACTTCACTTCTTAAACTCTGACAGCTCCACCAGTGGATCCAACCTTTTTTTTCTCTGAGAGCTACTTTGACAAAATGAAAATGGCCTAGAGCTACTCATATTTTATATTATTAGTAACATTTATTCACATCGCTCAGCTCCACCCAAACCAGCTGAATAAGTTTTTTTTGTGTGAACATTTAGAAAATGTTGATATCCAACACTCACATTTTGACATCATCAACATCTTAAATTCAGCAGCATGTGCATGTTTATTTTCTCTATGCATTTCTTTACATATTCAATGTGTCAAGCTCACACTATTAAATTCACATCAGATTAATGTCATAGAAAACAAAACAATGTTGTTATTTTACTTGTCCTTATTTTCTGTCTGTCCACATATCACTGTATCACATCACTTCCCTTCACATTCCCTTCATCATCTGTAGTTCACATGCATGTATTACATGCATTCAGTCTTTAACAGTTAGTGAGATGACTGGCACTGCATGTAGTCAACAAGAGAGGTGTATGCTAGAGTGGATCCACTTAGGCTCACTCTTATGGACTCATTTAAATGTTAATCTGTCAGTCTTGTTCTCAACTTAGATTTCATGACATGCAAGACGGCCAGCTGGGCCGTATCGCTGGAGTCAACCGACTCATCGCACTGGATGGAAAACCATTTGCACCTGTCCATGTCCCGTTGTAGCTGCTCCACAGCGTCCGCAGACAGCGCAGACACTCTCTTTGCCAGGGTATTAGCACCAAGTTGTACATCGGCGATAGCAGAAATATTTTCTGTCTTACTTTTATGGTCATTCAATAGCTTTTCAGTCACCGCAGTCATCGCCTCTTTTAAAATGCCGCCATCGGTGAAGTTTTTTTTTTGTGCTTCGTTAACATGTGTGCCACTTTAAACAAAGCCTCTGGCTGTATTTGAAACCGCCTACTGCATACAGCTGAGGAACGCAGTATGCAGTATACAGTACATACTGCATACTGCGTTCCTCAGTAGTATGCAGTATGTGACGGTTAAAGCGATGTATTTCGCAGTATATGCTAGACGAGGCTTTAGCCTTTAAACCAGCTCTTAAAGCACTGGACAAAAAAAAAAATCGTACCACTATTACAATATTATCAAAAAATACAACTTTGATTTTTATGTTGATGTTCTGTTAGTTTACTTTATAACGTACTGCAGGTTTAAACTGTTTATTCTAACAGCTCATAATGAAGTGAGACAAACAGGATCATCAACGAGGGGAGACGGGAAATATGAAATATTGATCCACAAAATTTACGTTACTCAAACAGCTTTTTCAGTTACAGCAACTAAACAGTGGACTGATCTCCCTCCAGATATTAGAGGAATGTTAAAAAGGGTCGTGTTGTCTCAACAGGTCTCTCTCTGCCCCGTCAGAGGAGGCTCTTTACCTCTCCTCTTCTCTCTCCTTTTCTCTCTCCTCTTCCCTCTCCTCTTCCCTCTACTCTTCCCTCTCCTCTTCTCTTTCCTCTTCTCTCTCCTCTTCCCTCTCCTCTTCTCTCTCCTCTTCTCTCTCCTCTCCTCTTCCCTCTCCTCTCCCCTCTTCCCTCTCCTCTTCTCTCTTCTCTCTCCTCTTCCCTCTCCTCTTCCCTCTCCACTCTGCTGCTCTGTGGCCTGCTCTCCAGCGAGCTACGCCCGCGAGCAATTGTGGAGCTTTTCAACTCCATAAAGGCAGATAAACACAGATTCCTGTTCATTTATAATGGACATCTGTGTTGTGATATTTAAACAAACTATCCGTCAACAAGGAAATAAAAGCCCCTCGTCTACAGACCGGTCTCTAGAGAGCTCCAGCCAGCTCATAGCGGTCTCTGAGAGTGACTACCGGGCTGGCTGACAGCGACTCCGGCAGGCGCTATAGCTAGCTGTCACGGCATTTTGTGGTGCTTCTAAACTCCGACAACGGTGGAACAAATGTTCGATTCGCCATCTAACTTCGTAAAACTGCCGATATTAATAATCTACACGGTTGATTTCTCGCCTCAAAAACTTTCAGAAGTGAATTTAGTGATGAAATAGCTACGAAAAATGTAAAAAACAAGCTGCTGTTGTGGTAACTGTAGCCTGTAGTGGTCCAGTGCTTTGCATTGTGGGATACAGTAGGCGAGGTAGACTGGTCCGATGCATACTGGAGATTTTTTCCAAATCAGTACGACATCCAGGTATTTTTGGCATACTATAGATTTTGCTTTTGTTCGCATACTACATACTACAATTTGGCCAAATCAGTATGTACTACTAGTATAGAATGAGGTTTCGAATACAGCCTCTGTTGCTGAGTTGGCCTTCTTCGTCGGTTTGGTAAACAGAGATTGTTGTCTTTTAAGCAAGCGACTGGTCGCGAGCGAGCGATGTGTTGGAGACCCCTGATCTATACAAACTCATGTTGTGCAGCTAAACACAAATAAAAACCACAGAAATTGATTCAAGATTCAACTCAAGATCTCAAAGCATTAAGATACTAAGTGTGGATCAGTATAATATCAGCCTTATGTCTGCAGTTTAGTGTCACCACACCTTTCACATCATATTAATCTCAGTACAGAAGTAAAAAATGGTGTCTGACCTCAGAGTCTCCAGTCTACAGTGTGTACTCTCCAGAAAACCAGACAGCAGCTTCACCCCTGAATCCTGCAGCTCGTTGTCACTCAGATCCAGGTCTCTCAGATGGGAGGGGTTAGACTTCAGAGCTGGGGCCAGAGAAGCACAGCTGATCTCTGACAAACTGCAGTTATTCAATCTGAATAAAGAATAAATGATGAAGATAAATATTAATTTATAATCTGCTGAAAACATTTCATTAATAAAAAACTTCATAAGCGACAGTCAGTGAACTGACCTCAGAGTCTCCAGTCTACAGTTTGGACTCTCCAGTCCAGCAGACAGCAGCTTTACTCTTGAATCCTGCAACTTGTTGTAACTCAGGTCCAGCTCTCTCAGATGGGAGGGGTTGGACTTCAGAGCTGAGGCCACAATTTCACAGTGAGTCTCTGAGATTCCACAGTTAGAAAGTCTGTCATGATTATATGAAAAGGGACACTTTATAAGTTATAGCATTCAAAATGCTTTAAAGATTGAATATATACAGAGCAGCTACAAAATAGAATAAATACAGTGCAATTCAGAAATACGTTAAAAAGTGTAACTGAAGCTGCGGTCGTGCGTTGCGATTGGCTCAATTTCAGCGAGTGCAGACCAGATTTTACTGCGCATGTGTTGTACCCCAAAGATATGACGCGTTGATGACACGTGACCCAGCCTCCTTCAATAGGCCTTGCACACACTGTACAGTATATTTATTATTTTTTACCCCTATCAGGAGCTTTAACCCCATAATTTATAATATCTTCAACTGTGTAATACTGAAAAAAGAGAAATTAGTGCAATAAGTCAGCCGTGCAATAATCTGGTTTACTTCGGCATTAACACTGCATTTATTTACACAGAACATTTAAACTAATCTTTACACTATTCTTGCATTTTTATAAATGCATGCATTTATATTATTTGCATAGATCCTATTTTTCAACATTATTATTTGCACTGTGGTTATACTGTATATATTTCTCATTTATATTTTCTTATGATTTCTCTGTTCTTATATATGTATATTTATATTCTAGAAGCAAAACATAAAACGTAACTCAATTCCCCCCAGGGATCAATAAAGTATTTCTGATTCTGATATTTATTTCCTTGCCTGAGAGAGGGAAGTTCGTCCCGAAGTGGTCGCTGTATTTATATTATTTTTAACAGCATAAACTCTGATGTTCAGTGGTGTAGTGTAACTAAGTAGGCCTACATTTACCGTAGTACTGTACTTAGGTACGATTTCGTATTGTATTTTTTACTCCACTACATATTACAATACATATTACATATCTTAAAGCTTTATTTACTAGGTACTTAGACTATTTATATGTTGTATCAATATATGATATAAGCCACCAAGCACATCAGTATACTGTGATTAGATCTTGAGCTCCACCTTTACCAGCTGCAACATTACAGTGGTGGACACATAAAACACATCAATTATAACAATCAATTAAAATGAAATAATAATCATATCATATATAATTAAGAATATATATGATTCTGAAATGGGCCATTCTCCATTATGAATATTTTTACTTTTGATACTTTAAGCATATTTTGATGCTAATAAGCTACTTCTGTCCTTTTACTCAAAGGCAGGGTTGACGATGTTATCCAGTCTACACTACTTGTTATATTGGTTGAAATGGTCTTTACACCCCAACAGCAATCCATCACTGATGAGCTCTGAAAAAGGACCGGAAAAAAGCCCGTCATCTGTAGCTACTGTAATCCTGTAAAAACGTCTACCAATCACTGCATCGAGGTCCGCTCGGAAAGAACCAATCAGATGCCTCCCTGCCTCCCTGCCGTACTCTACCCTTGGCGTGCACCAGCCTGAACTCAAAGCGCGTCGCCGCTGCATGTTTTCTGGAGAATGGAAGAGAAAACTCAGCCACAAGTAGCACTGCCGCGGTTACTTGTCATGGTGTAGCGTTGTTGAGTTGAGGTCCTCTCTCGTGAAGTGAATTATTATCATACTGTCAGAGATGTGTCAGTGTTTTTGTTCCTGTGTTTTGCACGGAGCTGACACCTGCCCGCTTGCCCGTTCTGTCTCATCTCAGCTCTGTAGCCCGTTGTTTCCTGGCAGCAGCGGTGTCGGTGGCACGGAGGTCCCGGGGGCCACCAGTACAATAACCTTTTATTTTGATGTTATCTGTCTCTTGTCATTTTCGCTTTGATTTACCCTTTACATTTTACATTTTAAAAAAAAAAAAAAAAAAAATTTTAACAACTGGCCTGGAGAGCCAGGCCAGGTGTTAAAATTTGCCTGGTGCTCCCGATGGCCAATCAAGGCCTGAGTAAAAGCAGCACCCATAATCTATGTACCTCCAATTCAAGCTGATCACCTGAAGAGAGGTGTAAATATCTATACATACCTATTTGAATAGAACGACAAGCTGGACACGTGTGTTAAATTCCAGAGTAATAACATAATATAGCAGCTTGAGCACCACCCTCGGGTTTTTTATTTGTTTTGTTTTTTTGAAGGGTTTACTTTGCAAGCGCACAACATGTTTTTAGAGTTTGAACAACAATTTGATCCTTGGGAGGAAATCCCCAAAGTCATGCCTTTTTGTGAGTTGTTGAATCAGGTTTAACTTTATAAACTTGGAAAACGGGGGATAGGCCTACATTAAGGTATTTCTTTTTTTGTGAAAAAAACCCAAATCTGTTTCTGTCAGTTTCTCCCGGCCTGTGACAAATCAGCTGTTCAGACTAGAGCAGCTATTGTGTGAAACCACAACCACCTCTAAAGTCTTTAATTTGTTTTATCTGTTTTGCATGTCACCTCCATCACCCAAATAAAGATAAATAAAAGAAACTGTTAAATCTAACAGTTATTAGAAATACTATGAATAAAACTGTGTTCATTACCTTGACAGCTATAAACACAACCAACTGAAACATTTTTTAACTCAACATTTGAAACAGCTCAAGAACATCTGTGACAAAATACAACTGACATAATTAATGTAATAAACGTGTAGAACACTATTTGAAGGATAATAACAATTTTATAGTGTGTATATTTGAAGAACTAAATTACTAATCTACACTGATTTACAATGTTAATCACTTCTGGACTTACATAGCTTTTCTGCAGTTCCTCACAGCTGGAATCAGTCTCAGTCGTCCCTTCGCTGATGTCTTGTACTTCTTCAGGTCCAACTCATCCAGAACCTCTTCTGACATCTGCAGCATGTAGGCCAGAGCTGAGCAGTGGATCTCTGAGAGTTTCTTCTCTGATCTGTTCTCTGACTTCAGGAACTCTTGGATCTCCTGATGTACCGAGTAGTCGTTCATCTCCGTCAGACAGTGGAAGATGTTGATGCTTCTGTCAGGAGAGATGTTATCTCTGTTCATCTTCTTCAGGTTGTTGATGACTCTCTGGATGCTTCCTGAACTGCTCTTTGTCCGACTCAGCAGACCTCCTAGGAGACTCTGGTTGGACTCCAGAGAGAGGCCATGAAGGAAGCGAACAAACAGGTCCAGGTGGCCATTTTTACTTTCAAGGGATTTCTCCACGGCTCCCATCAGGAAGTTCTTCAGGGTTGAATGAACATATTCTTCTCCCAGGAATGCCTTCAGTACATCTGTGTTGCTGTTTGTGTAACAGTGGAAAATGTAGACTGCAGCCAGAAACTCCTGAATGCTCAGGTGAACAAAGCAGTAGACTGTTTTCTGGAAGATCACACACTCTCTTTTGAAGATCTCTGTACAAACCCCTGAGTACACCGAGGCCTCTGTGACATCCAGACCACACCGCTCCAGGTCTTCCTGGTAGAACATGATGTTTCCTTTCTCCAGATGTTCAAACGCCAGCCTCCCCAGCTTCAGAAGAACTTCCCTGTCAGCCTCCGTCAGCTCCTGTGGACTCATCTCATGTCCCTCACCATACTTCTGCTTCTTCCTCTTTGTCTGAACCACCAGGAAGTGTGAGTACATGTCAGTCAGGGTCTTGGGCAGCTCTCCTCTCTGGTCTGTAGTCAACATGTGGTCCAGAACTGTAGCAGTGATCCAGCAGAAGACTGGGATTAGACACATGATGTGGAGGCTCCAGCTCCAGGAGGGATCTGATTGGCTGCTGCAGGTCGGGAAGTTACCCAGACGAGAGCTGAGGGAAGCAGATTCCCCAGGATGAGGTTTGTCAACAGCACGTTGACTGATGACTTATGGGTGACATCAGACACAACCTCATTGTTGTGGAAATCCAGTGAAAGTCTGCTTTCATCCAGGCCGTCAAAGATGAACAGAACTTTACAGACAGCCAGCTTCTCTGCTGTGACCTTCTGTAATGTTGGATGGAAAACATGGAGCAGCATGAGAAGACTGTACTGCTCATCTCTGATCAAGTTCAGCTCCCTGAATGAAAGCAGAACCACCAGACTGACATCTTGATTTTCCAAGCCCTCTGCCCAGTCCAGAGTGAACTTCTGCACTGAGAAGGTTTTTCCAACGCCAGCGACGCCGTTCGTCAGAACGATTCTGATGTCTCCCAGTTGGTCAGGTAAGGCTTTAAAGATGTCCTGGCACTTGATTGGAGTGTCATGGAGGGTCTTCTTCTTGGAAGCTGTCTCAAGCTGCATCACCTCATGTTGGGTATTAACCTCTTCACTCTGTCCCTCTGTGATGTAGAGCTCAGTGTAGATCCTGTTGAGGAGGGTTCTACTTCCTGTTTCATCAGTTCCTTCAGTCACACATTCACATCTCCTCCTCAGACTGATCTTATGTTCATCTACAACCTCCTGCAGACCACTATCTGCTGAAAGAGAAGGAAAAAATTTGAGACAAAATGAAGAAAAATTTGACAATCAGAAATGCTCCTTTTTCTCTCAGTCGGTGTACATGTTTGATTGACAGCAGAGGAGGCGGAGCCTCAGCTGTCCGTCTGCAGCTCTTCATCTAAACAGCTCACTGTGGCTGTTCCTTCCTCACTGTAATATTTAAAACTGATCCACTCATCAAATAATGCAGGATATGTTCATATCTCGTTGTGTAGATCTGTTTTTATTGAACAGCACTAAAAACAAAAGCCGGGTTTCCACCAAAAGTTCCTGGGACTTTTTAGTCCTACTACTTTTAAGGAACTAAAAGGTTCCTTCAGCCCACTGTTGTCTGTGTTTCCACTGTGGTCTAAAGACCTGTGAAGATTCAGCAAATTAGTCCTCTGATGTATGAAAAAGCAACATGACATGTGACGAGGGCTGTTGGTGGTCGTAGCGGTAAACAAACTCTGCAGCCTGCCGTTCAGTGTGTTCGCCCGTTTCATCTAAAAAACACGTTGAAAAAACTACCACCAGATACCACCAGATGCTATACACTGGACTTAAAACATGCAGTAGGCAGCATATTTTTTGGCATAATTGGGCAAAAATCCCATAATAACCTTTCAGCATATTGTAATTCAAGTGTTCTGAGAGAAAACTAGACTTCTGTATCTCCTCATGGCTCTGTTTACAGGCTTAGGATATCTAGCTCGTGACGGGAGACTTTGACCAATCACAGGTCGTTTCAGAGAGAAAGCGTTCCTATCGGCTGTTCATTCAACGGAGGCAACTGCCAATCACTTGTGAACTCTGATCAAACGGTCAAACTAGGAAGCGCTGATCAAATATGAATCAATATTCTGTTACTGTAATGTCTATTCCTCTCCTCAAATGTGTTCAGAAACATCTTGTAGTGAAGCGTTTAGCTGGTGGGCGGTGCTTGGTATTTCCTCAACTGATCTCAAAATGGCGGCTGGGTCACAAACGTTCTCATTTTTTGCAACAGTCCTGCCTTGAACAGGCTGTGTGATAGGCAGGGTCGGCGCCAGAGTGTTAGGGGCGGACAGGCAATCAGCTTTGACAGGGGGGGCATTTTGTTTCACCTCATATAGTCTTTATTAAGTGTATCTTTAACATTATCATGTTTCATGAAAGTAATAAACTGACAGATAGATGTATACATACTGCCACTTATGCGCACAGGCGCGCACGCACGCATACACATTCTGTTATGTCCACAAAAACAGGTTATAAACTAACACCATGTCCTAACTGGATGCGAGCGTCCGACTATCGCACTGCATCTGACGCTCTCTGTCCACAATCCGTTAAATCTGCACTTCTGTTACATCATGTAAACAAACCAGGAACATATCAGCTGTGATCTCCAGATCAGACTGGAGCTGAAGACGTAACCACCTCAAAGATGGGTTAGTAGTACTTGTTATCTTCCTACGTTCGTACTTTTTTTTTTTATCAGAAAACACAAGTTTTATTTGTGATATTTACTGGAAATAACAAACGATGTAGCCAAGATCAAGTAGGTTGTTATCTAGGGATCTTCTCCAGCCAGCTGACACCTTATTATGGTTTCTGTTTTGAAATGAGGAGGTACTGGAGGCTACAGATAACTTCTCAGGCACGCCCTGTGTCTTGCTCGTGTCAGGGTCAAAATCTGCACACAGACGGGTGCCGAGTAAACAGGGAGTGAAACAACACATTAATCTAACAGTCTGACTGATTTCTTCATAACTATAATTTAATTTAATAAAGACTAAATGTGGATGGTTCACTCACCAGTTGTTGTCCCTGCTCAGCCTGCTGTATAACGTTATAACATTAGTCCATTGTTTTATTCCACTATACAGAACAAATAATCCAAACAGGTAGAAAAAGTAAGATGTAAGAGTAGCACAGGATGCTTTTTACTCTCTTGGTCCTTTAATGCACCCGGTTTGTAGGCCTACTTTCTCTCATTTTTTCAGTTTGAGCTAGATTTAAAAAAACACACAAACTTTTAACGGAGCAGATCAAAACAAGGCTTCTTACTGATTGTACTATTGTAGTGACGGCTCATATTTCACAGAGTTTCCACAGTTGTCTCTTTTTGCTGTGTGTTCGTGTTTTATTTGAACCATTAGTGAGGTGGCTGTTATATTTTTTGACAGGTAGCTCGTAATAAAGTTTCACTAGTAAAACATATAACTGTGAGCGTCGATGCTTGTGCTAACAGTCTCAATAATCAGGTTAATATCTTCATTTACATCCAGGATAACTGACACGGTTTTCTCGGCTCATTTAATCTAAACTAATCAGCCGTTCCTCTCAATATGAGTGACAGGAAACAATAGGAACAAGGTGTCCGACAAAAATTCAGACAAAACATTGCGCCGCGCTGTGCAGCGCCGTGTTCCTCGCGGCCAGTTAGGACACTCTTATAGAAAACAATGTAATCAAGCCCAAGTTCATGTCGTAGTTGTTTCCTAAATGCAAAACTATCACTGTTTTGTGCTTTATTTTGCATTGCAGTGTTAAGTCCTTCCATTACCAAACTGTATGACTTAATTTTACTTATAGCCTAGCTGTTATTCCAGTTTAGTTTTTTTGTGAGGAGAGAATTCAGCTGAGGGGGCACAGTGACCTTTTTGGACGGGCCTGGACCCCCGAGGCCCGCCCCTAACGCCGACGCTGGACCAGAGTAGGTTAACCCTGGTCCAACCCTGGTCATTGGTATGAAAGTGGTATATAGAACAGGGATGTTACTGCTTTACACAGTTTAATAGTTCGCTGTCTCCATCTATGCAGATTGAGAGAAAACAGATTGCTGATTGGTTAATGAAGGGGTCAGCAACCTGCGGCTCAGTAGCCCCTCTCCAGTGGCTCCCTGTGGCTTTGACAAATAATTATATGGAAATGAATAACAGTTATTTTTTAACATTTTAATTTTCTTTTATCTTTGTTGTAGTGATCCTTACATTCTCCAACTCTAAAAATGTGTAGCCTTGACTATGCATTGAATAAAAAAAATCTGAACATTTCAGTCAACTAAAAAATGCGTCATAGCCTACATACGTCTATGGCCCGGCGCCTTATCCTCTAATTTTGCTGACCTAAATAGCGGTGGCTAATCTTGAGTTTCCTTAGCTAAGCTAGCTATGGATTCAAAATCCCCAAAAGAGAATTTAAAGAGGACCTGTTATGCTTATTTTTGGTCAGTCAGCCCACTGTTGTGTTATGCAAATGTGTAACTTGGTGACATCACCACATTACGGAAGAAAAGGCTTCAAGGACTTCAAGCGAGTTGTTTGTTGCAGTATGCTCCGAAACGCCAGGAGGCGTACAAACAATATCAAGTGGATAAGCAAGAAGTCAACGAGTGGCATGGGAACGGAAAGTAGGCTGCCTGGCAACAGCAGTAAACACTAAACACCGACGTACGTACCGCCAAACATTGAATTTGTGTACTGTAATTATTACTGTCGCTTACCTCCAAGTCTAAATTACTTTCTGTCTCTCGGTGCTTCCCCCTCGGGTCGTCTCTTTCCATGAGACCTTTTTTTAACGTTAACAAAACAATCTCTCATAATCTTTCACAGCCTGCGGCAAAAATGGTTCTTTGCCCAGTGTGTTGCCTTTTTCTTTCCATATTTAATGACATGTGACTGCCCCTGTGGTCTCTCTATGAACAGTTGTAGAGATGTCTATATAGGCGAAGTAATGGCTCTTTTGATAGTAAAGGTTGCTGACCCCTGGGTTAATGCCAAGACAAGGGGTGCTATCATAAAACCACAGGGTTCAGATTTCCTCTCAAAGGAGAACATAGGACAGGTGATACAGAGCACATATGAATGCTGAAGCAGAAAAAACATGCAGTTAAATTTCAGGTGGACTTAAAATGTAATGATATTTATAATGATCTTAAATGGTCGTGCTGTTTGACACAACACATGTCACTGTATTAAACCAACAAGTAGTGTTTTCAGACATGGAGATGTCATCAGACAGATGTATAGTCTTACTTTGAACAGTACTGGTCTGACCGGCTGTCTGCAGTCCAGCTCTTGTTCTGGGTCTTTCTCCACACTGGGGACAGGAGGAGTCTCCTGATGAAGCAGACTGGTCCCAGTATGAGGTGATGCACTGTCTGCAGAACCTGTGTCCACAGCTGGTAGAGACTGGATCCTTCAGGACGTCCTGACACAAAGCACAGCAGGACAGCTGCTCCTCCACAGAAACATCACTCCTCTTCCTCTTCCTGTGAAGACATGTCTTTATAACTACAATGATTTGTTGATTGTCCGACACTGTCTCAAAGCACAGATAGTCACAGGGAACAGCTAAAGTGTTGTTACTTTTTCTGTTTGAATTCAGCATTCAGTCTGTGATGACAGTGTTCCTTTTAATGCAACTCCGCTGCTTTCATAAACACTAATGAGCTGAATTTCCTATCTGGCTGTCTTATTAACCTCTTAACAATCCGACGGACGCTATTCTGTCTTTCAGAGGTTGTAGCAGGCTCAGTTTTCAAGCTAGAGTGAAGATACTGGTAACATATGAAACTAGAAAACCTAAGGAATCCATTGTTACCAACCATGTCATGCTAGCTTGTCGGGAAGAACGCTCTGACCTCCAGATATGTGAATGTAAATGGGTTCTATGGGTACCTACGAGTCTCCCCTTTACAGACATGCCCACTTTATGATAATCACATGCAGTTTTGAGCATGACACAGCATCACTACCCCCCTTTGATATATTACATCATGATTGACTCTAATCACCAAAGACTTTGCACTATTCTACTTATCATCCACCATGCACTAAATTATTGTTCATTCAATATGGAGTCTCTCCTGATTGAAATATATACATCCTTTTAGTCAGCGTATTAACGTGACACACAGTAATTTAGATGGCTGTCGGCGTGCTCCTGTTATGAGAAGCAGACAGGAGTACCAGCAGGAAGCTAAGCGATGTACTGCTGTGGACGCCACGTTAGTTCAGATCAGAAAGTCACACAATAACACAAACTAACTAACCGATGGAAGCAGCGGTAGACCAGCAACTCCCCTGTTCTGAGAGGGAAAATCACTGTTTTTGCGGATGGAGTCTGGTGGCTTTGAAGAGAGAGATATAACGGCTTCAGTTCTCCGTCAGAAAGGGCTGTCTGATGGCGAGGTATATATAAACTGGGAAATAAAAGTTCGGAAACTTGTGTTTGGTGGATTATTTCTCTGTTGTTACAATGCTAATTGCCATTGTATTTTACATCGTTGGAAAGCCTGTTTATTTACCTTCACAATGATGTCCAACTTGTAAGGATCATGCATTTGTGGGATGAGCAGCACAGCTGATTATGTGGGTAGCGCCCAAGAAAAATTTGCCAAAATGCTCAGCCAATGGTAAACAGTGTTGGTATTGACTCTTGTTTTGAGCTCTTGTTTTGTTTGTGTGCATGGGGCCTGCTGGGTACTGCGCCCTACTAAAGTGATCATTTGGTGTCTGCTCCGAGCATCGGCATGCCACGTTTATCTAATCTGGGTAAGGCCCGTGCGATAGGGCAAGTTGAATGGAGGTGCTAGGCTGTTGTGGCTGTGTATGGATCTTCCACCGCTACTGAGGCTCCTGACGGTGTATTAAATGAATAAAGTGTAAAATAGCCAATATGTATTGTTGGTTCCTTGTTACTGAAAGAGAGTTCAATCATCCAATCCACAAAAACAACTCAAAACAAGAGTCAATACCAACAGGAGAATACACTGTTTACCATTGGCAGAGCATTTTGGCAAATTTTTCTTGGGCGCTACCCACATAATCAGCTGTGCTGCTCATCCTACAAATGCATGATCCTTACAAGTTGGACATCATTGTGAAGGTAAATAAACAGGCTTTCCAACGATGTAAAATAAAATGCCAATTAGCATTGTAACAACAGAGAAATAATCCACCAAACACAAGTTTCCGAACTTTTTTTCCCCAGTTATATATATCGATCTCTTCAAAGCCACCAGACTCCATCACAAAAGCACTTCATCACAAAAGCACTCAATCACAAAAGCACTTCCCAGAACACGGGAGTATACGTACAACCCCACTTCAAAAAAGCTGTCATAACAGCTGATTTTAGGAGAAGTCAAACCAACACAGTATTTTGAAGACAAACGTGAGGAAATGAATTATATATTTGAAGCACATTCTTTCAGATTTTGAATAGTTGTAAATCTTTACAGCGACTTAAACATTCGGGCAAAAATATGAATATTTTCTTTAAGTGTAAATTGTGAAATGGAGGTTCTCGGGTGTTTTGTTACAGAAATACAATCAGTAGTTTGTTGCTATAAAAGCCAGACTAAGATCCATCTTAGTTTGAAACAGTATCTGCACTAATAGTTCTGCATCAGGAATATAAATCTATTAGCGGAATATTTAGTCTTCATCCTCAATGCATCATCATACATCAGGTCAGCTTACAGTAGAAACAGTCTCCTACTTTGTGTCTGAGGGTCCAGGTTCATTACTGAAGTTCAGAGGAGTCATTCTGGACCAGTCACTCTTCATAGACAGACAGCTGGGTACTGGAGACTCTGCTCTCTGTCTGTACTGAACTCTGCAAACACCAAGATGGTTTTATTCATATCACATGAATCCTTGATAAATTCTCTGATGACAAAGACATTTCAGTAGCTACAAACACACAAACCATTGCTACTGTCAATAATGTGGTTTAAAAGTTTGTATTATTCCTCTTAGATTACAGTTATTCTGGGTGACTGACAGCTGTCACAGATACAAAGAGGAAGAATGCACAAATTAATTCTTTCTGTCATGAAAAGTTTGTTAAACTTCAGTTAGTAAATACATTTTAGTAGAAATTTAATATACAAACACACAATCAACAAAATCATGGCATTGTCATAATTTTGTTTTTGTATCATTCTGTATCTTCCCAGTGGTGTTCCTTATGTATTCAAATCTGAACACTACGTACATACACCGATCAGCCATAACATTATGACCCCATGCCTAATATTGAGTAGGTCCCCCTTTTGCCTCCAAAACAGCCCTGACCCGTGGATGCATGGACTCCTCTAGACCTCTGAAGGTCTGATGTGGTATCTGGCACCAAGCCGTCAGTAGCAGATCCTTTAAGTCCTGGAAGTTGCGAGGTGGGGCCTCCGTGGATCGGACTTGTTTGTCCAGCACATCCCACAGATGCTCCATTGGATTGAGATCTGGAGAATTTGACGGCCGAGTCAACACCTCCAACTCGTTGCCATCCACATGATGTAAAAGAAAACGTGATTCATCGGACCGGGCCACCTTCTTCCATTGCTCCATGGTCCAGTTCTGATACTGACGTGCCCATTGTAGGCGCTTTTGGTGGTGGACACGGGTCAGCACGAGGCACCCTGATCGGTCTGCGACTAAGCAGCCCCATACGCAACAAACTGCTCCTCACTGTGTGTTCTGACACCTTTCTATTGGAACCAGCATTAACTTTTTCAGCAGTTTGAGTTCCAGTAGTTCTTCTATTGGATCTGACAACACGGGCCAGCCTTCGCTCCCCACGTGCATCAATGAGCCTCGGGTCTGACTCTGTCGCCGGTTCACCGGTTTTCCTTCCTTGGACCACTTTTGGTAGGTCCTGACCACTGCAGACCGGGAACATCCCACAAGAGCTGCAGTTCTGGAGATGCTCTGACCCAGTCGTCTAGACATCACTATTTGCCCCTTGTCAAAGTCTCTAACATCCTTACGCTGGCCCATTCTTTCTGCTTCCAACACAAAGTTCAAAGTTCAAAGTGTTCACTTGCTGTCTAACTTGGCCCCCCCGACTGCCAGGTGCCATTGTAACCAGATAATCCATGTTATTCACTTCACCTGTCAGTGGTCATAATGTTATGGCTGATCAGTGTATGTTTTAGTGTCAAAATGCTATTTTCCCTTCAAGCTCTTCTAAAAACTTCCTCCCACATGTCCTGACGTAGGTTTCTGCATGATGACGCTGCTACATGTACAGTAAGTATACGTCCTTATAGTCAGTGTATTAACGTTACACACAGTAACTTAGATGGCGGTCGGCGTGCTCCCAGTTAGGAGAAGCAGACAGGAGTACCGGCAGGAAGCTAAGCGATGTGCTGCTGTGGTCGCCACGTTAGTTCAGATCAGAAAGTTACACAATAACACAAACTAACTAACCGATGGATGCAGCGGTAGACCAGCAACTCCTCTGTTCTGAGAGGGAAAATCACTGTTTTTGTGAATGGAGTCTGGTGGCTTTGAAGAGAGAGATATAACGGCTTCAGTTCTCCGTCAGAAAGGTCTGTCTGATGGCGAGGTAAAGCAGAGAAAATATTCTACATATAGCGTACACTTAAACGGATATTTATTTATTTTTTAGGTGGCTAAAATACGTTTTTCTGCTGCTCCTGTCCACAGCCGCTTTACCTCGCCATCAGACAGCCCTTTCTGACGGGGAACAGAAGCTGTTATATCGCTCTCTTCAAAGCCACCAGACTCCATTCACAAAAGCAGTAATTTTACTCCCCAGTATACGTACAACCCCACTTCAAAAAAGCTGTCATAACAGCTGATTTTAGGAGAAGTCAAACCAACACAGTATTTTGAAGACAAATGTGAGAAAATGAATTACACATTTGAAGCACATTCTTCCAAATTTTGAATAGTTGTAAATCTTTACAGCAACTTAAACATTCGGGCAAAAATATGAATATTTTCTTGAAGTGTAAATTGTGAAATGGAGGTTCTTGGGTGTTTTGTTACAGAAATACAATCAGTAGTTTGTTGCTATAAAACCAAGATTAAGATCCATCTTAGTTTGAAACAGTATCTGCACTAATAGTTCTGCATCAGGAATATAAATCTTTTAGCAGAACATTTAGTCTTCATCCTCAATGCATCATCTTCCATCAGGTTAGTGCACAGTAGAAACAGTCTCTTACTTTGTGTCTGAGGGTCCAGGTTCATTACTGAAGTGTGGAGGATAACCCATGGACCAGTCACTCTTCATAGACAGACAGCTGGGTACTGGAGACTCTGCTCTCTGTCTGTACTGAACTCTGCAAACACCAAGATGGTTTTATTCATATCACATGAATCCTTGATAAATTCTCTGATGACAAAGACATTTCAGTAGCTACAAACACACAAACTACTGCTACTGTCAATAATGTGATTTAAAAGTTTGTATTAGTCCTCTTAGATTACAGTTATTAAAATAAATCTGTTTATCTGTCTGTCAGTTTGTCTTTCTAGTTAGTTAACTAGTTAGGTGTAGTTAATTAGCCCAACTTATTGCATTAACTAACTGAGGGTTTTCATTTTATTTTTTAGTTTCATCCACCTTACTTTAATGTGTTTATTTTCACAATGGCGTTTGTGTGTGCGTTGAACGGGTGAAATCAACACAGTGAATAACAGAAAATGCCACTGACAGATTTAACACAACACACTGACTGTCTCTCTCACTCGCTCTCTTCTTTACTGTCTCCTCCTGCTGGAGATAAATTAACGGAAAACAGACGATGGAGGAGCACAACTTTCAGCTCAAAAGAGAAAACGAGAAATGTCCGGTTGGAGAAATAAACGAATCACAGAGCAGCCCGGTGCGGTATCAGTGCTGGAGCTGAGGAGAGAGCAGCCGGTGCTGGTGGACAGTGAACCTCCAAAACGTCCTGAAATTGCATTTCAATCGGTGGACCTCAGCTACACGTCTACCCGTCCTGCGCTGCGCTGTGGCCGGCGTGCGGCGGTGCAGCAGCAACCAGACAGCCGCCTCGCCAGGAGGAGACGGTGAAGAAGAGAGTGAGTGAGAGAGAGTCGGTGTGTTGAGATAATTCTGGTCTCATTTGTGAGCAGATAAACAGTAAATTCATCCAAACTGGTTTAATCTAATCTGGGTTGAAAACGATGCAATCTGGTTGCCGTGGTAATGAATTACCTCTGACTATTTACCACACCCCCATTCTCTGTTTGAGAAACAACCAAAAAACAGGAAGTAAAACTGGCTCGGGGGGGGGGGGTTCTCTCTTTGTGTCAAGAAAAGTTTGTTCAACTTCAGTTAGCAAATACATTTTAGTAGAAATTTTAAAATAGAAACACAAAATCAACAGAAAACATTATTGGTAGAGGAAAGTGAAAATGAGTCATAAATTAGTTAGTAGCAGCTCTCTTACTTTGACTCTGAGGGTCCAGGTTCATTACTGAACCTTGGAGGACAATCTTTGGACCAGTCACTCTTCATAGACAGACAGCCAGAGACTAGAGACTCTCTGTCCTCTTCTTCCTCCTCATAATCACTCATCTTCTGATCTGAAGTCAGTCTGAGAGGTAAAACAGGAACACTGGCTGTGATCATGTAAAGGAAACAAGTTTGTTCTCGAGTCACAGGCGAGACTTTGTGGTCACAGATGAATCAAATTGTTGAGTTCATTCTAACATTTCTCTCCTCTACAGTCCTCAGGGTGAAAACTGACTCAGAGACTTTGACAGTGAAATAAACTCGGGAAAAAAAGTTCGGAAACTTGTGTTTGGTGGATTATTTCTCTGTTGTTACAATGCTAATGGTCATTGTATTTTACATCGTTGGAAAGCCTGTTTATTTACCTTCACAATGATGTCCAACTTGTAAGGATCATGCATTTCTGGGATGAGCAGCACAACTGATTATGTGGGTAGTTCCCAAGTGAAATTTGCCCAAATTCTCTGCCAATGCTAAACAGTGTATTCTCCTGCTATGCTAATTGTTGCACCGATGGAGTAACAGCTTTTGGTGGGGGCAGTGTCATGGTGTGGGGCGGCATCTCCCTCACTGGCAAAACAAGGCTTGTCATCATTGAAGGCCATCTCAATGCAGTGAGATATCGGGATGATATCTCCACAATCTGGGACCTAACCTCATCCTCCAAGATGACAACGCTCGCCCCCACAGAGCCAGGGTTATCACAGACTACCTCCACAATGTGGGAGTAGAGAGAATGGAACGGCCTGCCAAGAGTCCAGACCTCAACCCAATTCAACACTTGTGGGATCAGCTTGGGTGTGCTGTACGTGTTAGAGTGACCAACACAACCACGCTGGCTGACCTGCAACGAATCCTGGTTGAGGAATGGAACGCCATCCCACAGCAACGTGTGACCAGGTTGGTGACCAGCATGAGGAGGAGGGGCCAGGCTGTTGTTTACCATTGGCAGAGCATTTTGGCAAATTTTTCTTGGGCGCTACCCACATAATCAGCTGTGCTGCTCATCCCACAAATGCATGATCCTTACAAGTTGGACATCATTGCGAAGGTAAATAAACAGGCTTTCCAACGATGTAAAATACAATGCCAATTAGCATTGTAACAACAGAGAAAAAATTGACCAAACACAAAAATGGAAACTTTTTTCCCCCCGAATTTAATAAAATGTTGGATTAACACTCTTCAGTCTTCATCCTTCTACTCTGTCTCAAAATTGAGTCTGAGCTGACTGAACACTTTTTAGTTTAGTTTAGTTTAGTTTTAGGGTTTTCTCCCTGTTCTCATGTACCTGGATCACCTGGATCATTGTGGCTCCTCCCCTCTCTATTAACAGGAAATCTTTGACCTCAGAGTTTATCTATGAGGGCGTGCGTGTGTGCATTACTCACACAAATCATCTTTTTAACACAGTGTGTTTATGACAATCTCTTTTGGCTTGAGCAGTTTGAATTAAAATTATGTCTAAATCAATTTGGTTAAAGACTAATGTGCTTTTCCTGTAATATTCCTTTTTTTGTCTGCTGCATAATTAAAACATGATTTAAGCCATTTTCCTGAGTTGCAACTCTTTTTCATAATCCAAACATAGATGGTAGCCAGAGCTGACACATCTCCCTGCTCAGTTAGTACAACATGAAGCTACATGTTGAGGAATATAAATATTTTAGCAGAACCTTTTGTTTTCATCCTCAATACCTCATCGTCGATCAGGTCAGCTTACAGTAAAAACAGTCTCTTACTTTGACTCTGAGGGTCCAGGTTCATTACTGAACTTTGGAGGACAATCTTTGGACCAGTCACTCTTCATAGACAGACAGCCAGAGACTAGAGACTCTCTGTCCTCCTCTTCCTCCACACAGTGACTCATCTTCTGATCTGAAGTCAGAACAGGAACACCGACTGTGAGCTCAGAACACAAGAATCAAGATAAACAAGTTTGTTCAAGAGTCACAGGCGAGACTGAGAGAACATGAAGTAACTCACACACACACACACACATACACCATAGAGTATAATAAAACTGTCCAGCATTCACCTGGTCAGTTGTCTTTAAATCTCTGCTTGTTTTCTTGGCTTACAGCAGGTTTAATAAATATTATTCAGCCAGTCATGACTTTGTGTTCACAGAAGAATCAAACTGTTGAGTTCATTCTAACATTTCTCTCCTCTACAGTCCACAGGGACAAAACCGACTCAGAGACTTTGACAGTGAAATAATAAAATGTTGGATTAACACTCACCCTGCCTCAGTCTTCAGTCTTCAGTCTTCATCCTTCTGCTCTGTTGACTCAAAAATAGAGTCTGACTGAAAACATTCAGGGTTTCCTCTCTGTTCTCATGTACCTGGATCAACTGGTCTGTGTGGCTCCTCCCATCGCCATTTACAGGAAATCAGGTGAGTTTATCTGAGTGTGTGTGTGTGTGTGTGTGTGTGCGTGTGCGTGTGCGTGTGCGTGTGCGTGTGCGTGTGCGTGTGTGTGTGTGTGTGTTTTTAACTTGTTGTGTTTATGAGTACTCGGCTCATGAGCCATGACAAGAGATGGCAGAGACACAGATTTAAACTGAAAGGTGTACAAGTTTATTATTAAACACACAATAACCAAAAAACACATAGTGAGGTGATGAGGTGTGTGAGTCAGTGTTATCAGTTTGTCAGCAGATGGATGAGTGATGAATGAAGGGTGTAAGAGATATGTTGCAGGAATCTAGCTATCTATCTAACGCTAGCTACCTTTGCATTTTTTGTGAAAATTGTTGCTATTTTTCTTTCTCAGCATGGACACGTTAATAAATATTTAAGACGCAACTGGTAGTTGGTAAGAGTGTAAAAATGCTCTTGGAAAATGTTCTGTTATAGCTAGCTGACCAAAATGTCCTTTAGTACATGACAACAGAAAACAGGAGCAACGTCACATCCGTGTTTACAATAAACTACGGCAAGTTTTAAAAGCGCACGCACTGAGGGACGCGCTTAATAAGAAGAGGAATTGAACGCGTGTTTGTGACACCTGTATGTCTGTTGAAGAAATAATATCTCAGAGTGACGATAATATAGTATGTTTGCGTCTCGATACTTTATTTTAGTTGAGGCATGAAGTTGTTACGTCAATAAAATCATCTATTGAAAATATAAACATGATACAATGAAATGCAATACAACAGCCCTGTAATAAATGTTCAGTTTTTGTTGACGCTTTAATTCCCTATATGTGTTGACTTAATATGTTTTTAGATTTCAACTGAATTTAATTGTGAATTAGAGTGTTTCAGGAAAATCCCTGTCTGTGCGCAATGATCCGACTTATGTGTAACGAGACGACTACACTCACTGATCTGTCCAATTTATGGTATAATAACATGTACTTTCATTATTTCAGTGGCCGACTGGCAATAACGTGTTGTTTTTATGATGAGTGTTATGTATATTGATATGGTGAATGCGCTTCCATGCACACAATGACGCACTGCTACAAATATTGCGATACTTTGCATTCAATGAACAAAATTAAAAACTCAAAGTAATAATAAACTCGACAGGAGAGAAGGAATATTTTTGAACCTCTAGAGCAGACCCGGGCATTGTACGGCCCCCGGGCCACATCCGGCCCTTTGGCTGTCCCTGACCGGCCCGCGTGAGGTCAATGGTAAATTAGGAATCAAACGTAAGTACGTGTACATAATGCACGCAATACAACTTTATTTTGAGGGCGACTGCTATTTTTTAAATTTCCGTAGGCCTACGTTTGTGCGTGTGGGCGTGCCTGCGAGCGTTTGTGCCTTCACTGACGAACAGACGTTTACGAGAGATGTGAGTTAGCTGTTAGCCCTCAAAAATGTCAGCTCACCTTAAAAAAAGAAAGATTGACACAGAATGTAGAGTTTTTAACAAAACATGGACTTCTAAGTATTTATTTACTGAAGTCAAAGGTAAAGCCGTGTGCATAGTTTGTGGAATACAGATCGCTGTGTTTAAGGATTACAATTTGAATCGCCATTACGAGACTAAACATGCAGAGAAATACAAGAATTTGACTGATGCAGAGCGGGCACGGACATCTGAAGCTTTGCTAGCTAAGCTGCAAAATCAACAAGGACTTTTTACCAAGCTTCACACATCCAGGGATGGAGCAGTCAAAACCAGCTTTGGGATATCCCACAAAATCGCTAAAAACAGTAAGCCATTCTCTGATGGGGAGTTTATTAAAGAGTGTTTGGTGGACTCTGCAGCGCTAATATGCCCTGAGAAAAAGAAGCATTTGAGAATGTGCCCCTCTCCAGGCGAACCGTAACGAGAAGGGTCGAAGAAATCGCGGGAAATCTGGATATCCAGCTGCAAAACAAAGCGGACAATTTTGACTTTTTCTCCTTAGCGCTGGACGAGAGCTGTGATGTCCGCGATGCAAGCCCAGTTACTCATCTTTGTGAGTGGGATAACGAGATAATCTCATGAGGCCCCTTGGGAAAAGGAATTGCCCACCCCTGCTCTAGAGGAAATGCAGTTTGGATTTTTAGTTACAATAAAAATGTCCCGACAGCTCTGATGGAGCTGGACTCATCCTGAGGACGACTGCTATGTTCCACATGTAGTAAAACAGTAAAACTGAATAATATGTAGAAACCTCTGAAGGTCACTTCCCGTTAGATCAGGGGTCAACAACCTTTCCTATCAAAAGAGCCATTTTAGGCAAAAAAATCTGTCTGGAGCCGCAAAACATTTGAGCATTGTGATGAAGGTAACACAGTTTATAGTCTAAGTATATAGTATATAAGTCTAATGCAGTGAGGGCCAAAGAGACAATGTACTACAGAGTATTAGGGCCACATTGAGGGAAAAACAATCTGAGATTTACAGAATAAAGTCATAATATTACGAGAAAAAAGTCATAATATAACAAGAATAAAGCCATAACTTTACGAGAAAAAAGTCGTAATATTACAAGAATAAAGTCATAACTTTACGGGAAAAAAAGTCGTAATATTACAAGAATAAAGTCATAACTTTACGGGAAAAAAGGTCATAATATTAAGAGAATAGGGTCATAACTTTACGAGAAAAAATTTGCAATATTACAAGAATAAGTCATAAATTTACGAGAAAAAAGTCGTAATATTACGAGAATAAAGTCATAACTTTACGAGAGAAAAAGTCGTAATATAACTTGAAAAAAGTGATAACTTTACGCAAAAAACTTTGTAATATTACAAGAATAAAGTCATAACTTTACGAGAAAAAATTAAATAACATGTAAAATTACTACTTTATAATATTATGACTTTATTCTCGTAATATTATGACTTTATTCTCGAAATCTCAGATTAATTTTTTTTCCTCAATGTGGCCCTAATACTCCGTCGTACCGTTGTATCGTTGTAGCATAGACCTACAACAATGATAAATAAGAATGAAAATGTAAACAAAAAACAGTTATTCATTTCCATTTTTAAAACTCCACAGGGAGCCACTGGAGAGGGGCTAAAGTGCCACATGAGGCTCCGGAGTTGCAAGTTGTAGACCCCTGCGTTAGATGCTCACTGATCCTGTTGTCCTGTCTCGAGATGTAAATAGGCCTCATTAATGAATGTTTCAGACGCCGTGCCACGTGTGTAAAATGCGCACAGCGCCTCTTTCAGTGTGGAGACACACGTATCGATAATGCTGCTGTGCGATAACGACAAGTATTTAATAAACTCAAAAGAAGGAATACTAAATATTAACAGTCGGCGTGAACAAACACATCAGTTTGAGGATAAAATAAGATAGTTATAAAAAAAAGACTTCCAGTCATCCCCATCAGTAGCTGTTCATCAGACTGGACCCAAACCTCTAGTGGACATTTGGCACTTTTGCAGGTCTGTCTCTCAGTGTGAACACATTTTTTGCCGGGATCTTATCTTCTTCTTTAGGAAAAAAACAAAACCCTGCCATTATGTAATGGGAAAGGGCCTCTCAGTCTGTAATCCTTCTAGGAAAAAGAATGTGGAGTCAGCTGGAGCTCAGCCCCACCTTCCAGTCTAAATGGGGGAATTCCTGCGAGTAGACACGTCCTTAGTCATGTCGTAGTCAGGGTCATGTTCTGGGACAAGAGAGAAAGAAAAAAAGACACAGTCCTGTTTTCAAGTGGGAGACATTTGTGGCCAAATCTGGGCAGGATGGGAGAAACAACACAAACAGAGCCACGGGGGTTTGGCCCTCGGCCCGAAGACGGAGACAAAATTGATAGTGTTTATGTTGAGGAATTCATTGCAGGGGAATTCAGAGGGGTTGCAGGATGTGTGTTGATTTGTATCAACATTTTTTCCTAAAGCATTTTTCACAGGGTGTTGAATCCATCTCTCGTGACATTGTTGGAGAGCTAATCAAAGCAGAACATGTTACAAATATTCCAACACAGAGGCCAAAAGTTCATCGCCATCACTACATCTAAAATTAGAAGAAAGATGTGGTCTCTTAGGTCTTAATATCACAGCGTTATTGAAAGATCGGTTCACCTAAATCACATGTCTTCACACCCTATACAGCGGTGCAGCTTTTAGTAATGCAGATACTTTCAGTTTTATGTGCCAGAATTTTCAGATTTCCATCTTTGAGATTTCTGGCGCCGACAGCACTCAACAGCAACTTGACCTTCCAGAAAAATGTCCTTGCTGCGGATAATCCACAGACCTCACTTAGAAACATTTTTATTGGAACTACTTTCAACCAAAGAAACACTCCCTATCTAAACTGTTAACAACTAAATAACCAGGAGACTTCCTCTGGAAAAAAACACTTGAATTTTACTTTCAGAACAAACAAGATTCCATCACCTCCATCATGTTGAGGTACTGGCAGAGGTGGATATCTTAAATCTTTGCTACATAACATCAAATCTATTTGCAAGGCTAGGTAGATTACTTTTTTTCAATAACAATTACTGTAAGGCAGTTTACATGTTCTCCCCGTGTTAGCGTGGGTTTTCTCCGGGTGCTCAGGTTTCCCCCCACAGTCCAAAGACATGCAGGTTAGGTTCATTGTTGTCTAAATGTCCCGTAGGCGTGAATGTGAGCGTGAATGGTTGTCTGTCTCTATGTGTCAGCCCTGTAATAGTCTGGAGACCTGTCCAGTGTGTACCCCGCTTTCACCCAATTTCAGCTTGGATCGGCTCCAGCCCCCCAACCCTCCCACTCCCTCCACCCCCGCGACCCCGAATGGGATGAGCGGTTACAGATAATGAATGAATGAATTATAATTTAAAATTCAGTAAGTACATTACAGTTACTAATAACAATTAAAGCTGCAAGCAGCGATGAACGGGCCCTCGCACCTTCCCGCACGTCGGGGGTACTGGCGGGAGCCCGTTCAACGCGGCCAGGCACAATGAAACCAGAAATCTGATGAGCGCAATGATGCCTGCCACAAGACTCTACGACAAACGGTTCATGAGTTATGAAGGGGGCGTAGCTAACGTCTTGGGGCGGGGCTATGAGTCTATTTTTGCATGTAAATGTCCTCAGGACTGGACCCCTATCATTCCTGAGAAATTTACTACAGTGGAGTTACAACAACTTCCTGTTTCATGGCGAAGTGCTCAAAATGACCGCCACGCCACGTTCAGTGACAACTCACCATTTTAATAACTTTTCATCATTAAGGTCTGAAGATGGTCCTGACCAAATTAAAAGGCGATCTGATTAAATCTGTAGGAGGAGTTCGTTAAAGTACACGCTATATAAAACGCTAAAAATGGGCTAAAATCGAACATTAAATTCAAAATGGCTGACTTTCTGTTGAGTTTTTGGCATACCTCCAAGAGGCTTTTTTGTGCGTCTCCACATGTTATATCTGTCTGCCAAATTTCATACATGTAGGTGAAACCTTAGCGAGGGGCTGCATTTTTCCAACTGTCTAGGCGGTGCAAGCAAGCCATTTTAAAACAACCGAGCCCGAGACCCTTAAAATATTAAATGTTTCACCGTGTCTGATAAGTGGGCCAAGTTTAACAACTTTTTGAGCATGTTAAGGCCCTCAAAAAGGCGATTCATTTGAGAGAGGGCCTTCGCTGGGCCATAATAATAGTCTGTCACTTTGCAATTGTGGGGGTTCGGCTTGTTTGCTTTCTTAGCAGGAAGTTAGGACACAGTGTTAGTTTTACGACCTACAACCTACAACTTTAAAGCCCTGATGAACACATTGTGGACTATCTCCCCAGCACCAAGTGGCACACTAAAAAAGTTAGTGACTAGCTAGTGAACATACTGTAGCAGCCAGAGAGCCAGATATTTCCCTTGGGAGTTGGTGGAGACCAAAGCAGAGCTTAAAGGAGGGTGATTGTTGGTCTCCAGCTTGCCACTAACACAACTGAAACTCCTGTTCAATGTCTGAAACTCTTCCACACTTCTGAACTCACCAGCCACTTGAGAGAAGACCAATAGTTTACTTGTAATAATCCCATAAAGTAATCGAAGGGCATTGAAGCCCAGAGGTTTCTGCCAAACTGGCATCATCAGTGTAAGACATTACCTTATGCAGTTTTAATGTCTGAGCCTCTATGAACTGCCAAGGTGATCAAATGAAACCTAACACCGCAAAGTTGGCAAAGTAAAACAGAGCCACCACGCTGTGCTCTTAAAAGCGATCAAACAACGGATGCATCCCCGTTGACGTCGCTCCTCTCTGATCCCCGTGTTTGACAGAGCTTCTGGTCACCCTCATTGTTAAAAGTGACACCAGGCAGACGCTCTTCTCTCTAAACCAACAGCGGTATAGACAAGCTCCCCGGTCTCTGGAGTTCATTGGCCGTGGAGATGGAGGAGGCTGGAATGGTTTTAATCATTAGCATGGAGGCAGCTGCTGGGGCCCTGTGTGCATGACACTGTTGTATACTGCTACGTGTGCACGACCAAGAACACTAGCATGGTTATTTATGTTAGCAGAAAGCAACAGTTCTATCTTAAAGGGGACATATCATGTTAATTTTCAGGTTCATGCTTGTATTTTGGGTTTCTATTAGAACATGTTAACATGCATTAATGTTAAAAAAACACCTTATTTTTCTCATACTGTCCTTCTGAATATACCTGTATTCATGCTCTCTCTGAAACGCTCCGTTTTAGTACATTTCAACGGAATGGCAACGAAATTGCGTTGCTAGGAAACAGCTTGGGTCCATGTTTACATCCTGTCAGTTGATGTCATTCATATACACTGTAACAGGAAATAAACTGGTACACATTTAGAATGCTTACGTTTAAAACCATGTAATGGTCTAAATATCGTATATTTGTGACATCACAAATGGACAGAAATCCTAACGGCTTGTTTCAAACGCACAGTTTGTGAATACGGGCTGTGTGTATTTCTCCATGGATTGAGTGTTTTGATATTTTAACAGTATTTATATATCACTTAAACCTGGTTTATAATATAAAAAACATGAAAATCTCACTTTTTACAATATGGGACCTTTAAGAAGACCAGGCCAACATGGCTTCCTATAAGGAGAGTGAATGTTGTATTTTCCAGCAATCAAACATTGGATGCATCCCTAATAGAAAATAAATACTTGTGGCTCACTGAGTTACAACGTTTTCACTGTTAATATGGCACACGTAGAAATTTACTGGTTCTGTTTCACACAGGATGGATCAGGGCTCTATGGTTAACCTCTCTGACCTCTCATGCCATTTGATTCAAGGTCAAAAGCAGGCAATTGCCCTGGAGCCCCAGGTCCTTAGGGGGCCTGAAGGATCCAGGTTCACCGTGTGGCACTTAGTTTGTGGTATTTCAAATAATAATTGTAAATGAAAACTTCCATACCAGCATTGCTGCACCTCCAAAGCATGATACACTGAAATGATAAGGTCCTTAAAGGGACAATTTGTAACTTTCAGAAATGCTTGTTAACAGCGACACCTGTGGACGTTAAGTCAACGAAAGTCAGCATCGGGCTTGCGCTTGCTCGCTCTAAATAGACATGATGAGCATCGCTCAAAACAGTGAGGCGACACACGTCAGCTAAAACCACAAAATCACTCTATATTTCAGCTGCTTGGCAGTAATGTTAGCTGACCAGACGAAGGTCTCTCCATGAATCAATGCTGATCCTAGCGTTGGCTTTTCCTGCCTCAGCCTCCCGACCGTGGCCGGAGTGAACAGGGGAGACACCGGAGTTTTGGTCGGGGACGATAACGTTTCTCTCTGTGGAGCCCCGTCACTTCACAAGACACGGGAAACCTCTGTTGGTCTGGAGGAGCTGCAGCAGTTATTTCTGCACAAACGTCCACTGTACATTCACTAGATATTCTCAGAGCTACTAACTCTTCTGCAGTGTGGAGTGTGCGCACATGCACGTGTAGAGGTGGAGCGACAGCGAGAACGCGCGCGGTGTGTGAGTGAAGGCAAGCAGGCAGAGGAGCAGAGACTCCGGCCACACGCGAGCGCGCATACACAAGCGTGCATGGGATCCCGACCCGGTAGATTTATACGTGTAAGAATTTACAAACAGTCCCTTTAAAGGTCCAATATTGTACTAATTTTTTAGGTTTATACTTGTATTTTTTTGTTTCAACTAGAACATGTTTACATGCTGCAATGTTAAAAAAAACTTTATTTTCCTCATACTGTCTGCCAGAATATGCCCGTATTTACCCTCCATCTGAAACGCTCCGTTTTAGCATATTTTGACGGAATTGCAACGGAATTGCAACAGAATTGCGTTGCTAGGCAACAGCTTGGGTCCATTTATATGCACATTTAGAATGTCTACATTCAAAACTCTGTAATGGTATAAATATTGTATATTTGTGACATCACAAATAGACAAAAATCCTAACGGCTTGTTTCAAATGCAGAGTTTCTATATACGGGCTGTGTGTATTTCCCTGTGAATTGAGCGTTTCGATACTTTCACAGTATTTATATAGGACTTAAGCCTGCTTTATAATAAAAAAACATGAAAATCTCACTTTTTATAATATGGGACATTTAAGACATCACCTGCCTTATTACCATCTTGGAGAGATTCTTTATTTATCAGATGCACAACAGTTACAACAGAGCAGTCATCTCTGGTTCCCTTCAAGAATGCTCAATAAATATGTGTATAAAAATGGAAAATCACACAAGTAGAAGAAAAATGAGACTCTCTCTACTTCGGTCTTAGTGCAAGTTAAACAATATAGGGCTTGAATATAAACATAATTAAATATAAATACAGTTTGAAAGAGATGTTTTCGATTAAGACTTCCGGTCTAGCTGGCGACGTGATGGCAGCATAGAGTGACAAGCTCCCGACAGTAAAATTAAAAGTTGCCTGATAAAACTAAAATTTTTTAGGAGACGTGTTAAAGCAAGTGTGAATACAGCGGGCGAGCGAATATATGCCTAAAATGGGGAAGAAAAATCACGCACAAAGTAAGGAACCCGACGAAGAAGAAGACTTTGTCACGAGCTAGTAGCATTAGCAACATGGAGGAAGACACGCCGGACACTGCCGCGGGGCCGAGTCCCGATGCCAGCCTGGGCTTAATCCTGAAAGAGTTACGAGAATTCAGGAATGCGTCCGGTAGGCAACTACATGGCATAAAAGAGGATATAAATAAAATCTACAGAAGAGTGGAAGAAGCGGAGGAGCGGATCAACACGGCGGAGGCCCGAACCCAGTCATCGGAGGATGTGCTGTCAGAGCTGGTGAAACTACAGATACAAACGGAGAATAAACTGACTGATTTGGAGGGCCGGGCACGACGTGACAATGTCCGAATATATGGGGTAAGAGAAGGAGATGAAGAGGCATGACTTCAGTGATTACTTTCGTGGAAGACTTGCTAAGGAAAGGTTTGGAGTTCCCCTCATCTACAGAGCTAAACATCGAGAGGGCTCACCAAGCGCTGGCTCCAAAACCTCCGGCCGAAGCCCCACCAAGACACTGGCGGTCAAGTTCTCCAGCTACAGAATGAAGGAGGAGGTGATCAAAAGAGCTTGGCAGAAAAAGAGATTTGACTTTCAAGGTAAACGGATCCACTTGGATCATGACTACGCACCGGAGCTGCTGAGGAAGCGGAGGGAGTACGCAGAAGCGAAAACTGTGTTGAAAGAAAGAAAGATAAGATTTCAAACTCCGTACCCGGCCAGACTGAGAGTGTTTTATAAAGAAGGCACTGTGATTTACAATTCAGCAGAGGAGGCAACGGCGGACATGGCAGACAGAGGGATGCAGGTGACGGTTCTGAAAAAGCCGACCTCGCTTCTGGACCAGATAACTCGGCTGACCTGGCGAGTCAGCGGAAAACAAAGAAATCGGGAGAATTCAGGCTCCGGGCAGGGATTCAGGGACCGGCTCCGGGCATTCCGACACTTGATAAGTAAGGTACTTTGGCTACGACAGGATTATATTTAGGTACAATAGTTCTTCTAAGAATCTTGAACAATGTTTTAAATAATGTTATGGGAAGGATTTTATTTTCAAACTTATTATTTTTATTAAGGGCATAAAGAAGTCAGACATGTGGTCGGGACACCTCTCACTGGACATTATGGACCTATACATCACAGGCTGAAAAGGGCCTTCTTTCACTGCTAGGAGGAAGAGACTTTCCCTCTATACTCACTTTCCAACTGAATCAGGAGGCCGTAAACAAGGCCTTCATTTTGGAAGTCAGTGTTGTTACCTGTTATGGTTTTGTTTTTGTGTTATTGGTTATTGTTTATGCTACTGTTCCTTGTAGCACCAGGGGTGTAAGTTATGATTCATGTCTAGGCTTGAGGGAGCTTAAAGTATACTTAAAGATACACAATGTCACTTAAAATAACTACCTATAATGTAAATGGTCTGGGAAATCCAATCAAGAGGAGCAAAGTTATGGCCAAATTGAAGAGGGAGGGAGTAGAAGTAGCTCTCCTTCAGGAGACTCATCTTACGGAACAGGAACATGAAAAACGTAACCCTCCTATTATCTTTGGGGTCAATTTGACCCCATTCAATGTTTAACGTCTCTAAATAAATGAATGACATAATTTTTTTTGCTTCATATTTAATGACTTTTCCTAATTTAATGGGGACAACTGGGTAAACATAAAATTAACATGATGATATGTTTTCAATGTCCTGTACACATGCTGTACACATCGGTGTTCTTTGGGATCAATGTGACCCCAGGCTGTTTTAGCTGTATAAAACATATAAGAAATATCAATATTTTACACACATTTGTTTTGGTTGTTTTGGATGATATTGAGGTCACTATAACATGCAATTTTATAATCTTCAAAAAGCTTTAGGGCCCTAACCTAACATAACCATAACTGTAGTAGTGCGAGAACCACTGATAGATCACACGACATGGGGGAGGGGAAACATCATTCTCGCGAGAGCTTTGATATTTCCCACGCTGTGGGGGCGGCAAAATATGGTTCCCGTGAAGATATTGATAGTTCACACAACATAGGGGTGGAGCAAACATGTAAAAGCTTGCATAGCAGCCTTCTAAACCTTTTCTCTTGGTGCTCTGTGTGTTGTCTCTTTCTGCTATCTCTCAACTGAAAATGACTTCTAAGGAAAGGTTTTCTGTCAATGAGGTGTTGTCACATCTCTTTGACCATGAAAGTGACATAGAGGAGAATGTGTCTGATCAGAGGATGATGTTGAAGAGGACCCTGATTATGAGGCATCCTCCTCTAATGAGAATGAGACCCTCAGTGTTGACCCTCCTGTTGTCTCTCAACCACCAGCAAACACACTACCTTCCAAAAATGGAAAATTATTATGGTCTGTCTCCCCACTTGAACAGCAGGGTAGACTTAGTGCTTTTATTTAAAGGACTATTTAGGTAGTCAACAAACAAACATAAAGTACCTGACACATAAACTTGGGTAACAATTTTAATTATAATCATTTTCTGGAGGTTTAAATTGCTGGGGTCAAATTGACCCCAAGGATAAAAGATGTTAGTAAATTTGAAGGTAACAGGAGGGATGATGGAGGTTTAATCAGCACTCATCCACCTGTAAAAAGGGTTCTAAGAGAGGGGTATCAATTTGAATTTCTAGCAAATTAAACTTTGAATTCACATTTGAAAAGAAAGATATGGATGGAAGATTTGTTCTGGTCCGGGGGTATCTGCAAGGTGTTTTAGTTACTTTTCTGAATGTCTATGCTCCCCCAGGATCTGAATGGAAATTCTATAAACAAATCTTTGAATTGATAAGCTCTGAGGCCCAGGGCATCATAATTTGCGGGGGGGGGGGTTTTAATGTCAGACTTCACATGACCCTGGATACTTCAAAATCTGATTATTCAGGAGAAAAGAAAACTACAAAAAATATAACATTAATGATGGGGGAGCTAGGACTCTCAGACAAATGGAGGGATTTGAATCCGACAAAGAGGGACTATACCTTTTATTCTCATCCGCACTCTGTCTATTCCAGGCTGGACTATTTTCTTACATTTCAAAGAGATTTATTTCGGGTGATAAATTGCAATATTGGGACCATGGACTTATCAGACCACGCCCCAGTCTCTATGGATTTATTACTAGGTTCTGAAAAGAAGAGCCCTATCTGGAGGTTAAACACAGGGATTCTAAATCAAATGAGACAGCAAATAAAGAAAGATATTAAAGACTATTTTGAAGAAAATGACAACGGGGAAGTTTCCCCACCAATTCTTTGGGAGGCCTGCAAGGCCGTTCTTAGGGGGAAAATTATAGGCTATTGCTCTAAATTGAAAAAGCAGAGAAAAGAAAAATTGGATCGGTTACAAAAAGAATTAAAAGAATTAGAGAATCTACATAAAAAGACACGGAATCAAAGAACAAAATTGGAAATAGATAGGAAAAAGAACGAAATAAATGAAATCCTCTCAAACGATATTAAAAGAAAGCTGATTTTTCTAAAACAAAGATATTATGAAGCAGGAGGAAAATCGGCTAAATTACTCGCTTATAAATTAAAAAAGCAACAAGCAGAAAATACAATTTATAAAATAAAGGATCTTACAACAAATTCCATACACTGCAAAGTAGAGGATATACAAAAATCATTTGAAACTTTTTATAAAAATGTATATACGCAGCCCAAAATAGATGAACTGAAGGTGGAAGCTTTTTTGACCTGATAAAACTACCAAAGGTGACAGATGAACAAAATAAGTGTCTAATTAGTGAAATTAAGGATGAAGAAATTAAAGAGGCAATATCAAATTTAAAACCCAATAAAGCACCAGGACCAGATGGTTTTCCTTCTGAGTGGTACAAGGATATGAGAGATCTGCTGACCCCCATAATGAAGAACACGTTTAACCATGTACTCAGGACTGGCATGACTCCTCCTTCTTGGAGAGAAGCTGGGATTTCTTTGATACCAAAAGATGGTAAAGATAAACTTGAATGTGGAGGTTATCGGCCGATAAGTGTACTGAATCAGGATTATAAGATCTTTACCTACATTTTGGCAAGGGGGAGTCATCATTAAGGCTCTTCCAGCTGCTGGAGGAACTAGATAACCACTATCACCTGTTTTGGGCCTGTCCAAAAGTAAATTCTTTTTGGCGTAAGATTTACACAGAATTACTATATTTGGTACAAACGTAATTTTTAAGTGGGACGAACTCCTGTTTGGTCTTCTACTTTCATCATCTACAAATATTAAAACAAAATACTTATTTGGAATATTGAGTGTAGCTGCTAGAACAGCAATTACTAAGAAATGGCTTAAACCAGATACCCCATCATTGGAGAACTGGTATGATGTAATTTATGAAATATTTGTAATGGAAAGAATTACTTTTTCAATGAGGCTTCAAGAAACTAAATTTGAGGAGATTTGGAAGGATTGGAAAAACGCCCTTCTTTTGTTTAATTTTTTTTTTTTTCTAAATGTAATTTGTTTTATTATTATGATTTATTCTATCTTATTTCACATGAAAAGCACCCCATGTTCTATTTGTGTGTTTTATAATTTCATTGTAAAAAGTGGAAAAGTTGGTTCACTTCATATTTGTATTTAAGTATGTTTATGTAAATGTCTGATTAAAAACCAAATAAAGGAAAAACAAAATTAAAAAAAAGAAAGAAAGAGATGTTTTCACAGCAATATCAAATAGATATTAGAGAGGGTGGGACGGGAAGGCATATACAGTGATAATTATAGATAATTAACATTATAAAGAAAAGTGAGTATTTAAAGTATGAAATATATATGGTCCTGGATGGGTTGGCAGGCTGGCGGTCTTGACCGTCCGTCGTAGTTTGAGTGCATCCTCATGTTCTAGTATGAGTGTTATCTTTTTGCTTAAAGAACAAACAAAACAGAGCAACTTTCTGTGATGAAACAGTGGCCAGCAGATGTCCAGCTCCGCAAAGTCTGTATACAGAGCTGCCACGAGGAGCAGATAAACGTTTGAAATATTAATTATTTGATCGTTATCTGTCAGGCAGATCAAAACAATCTCAGGCTAAACTCCTGAAAGCACGCAAACGGAGGGAGAAGGAGACATATACTGGAGGGAAATCTGGAAATACACAAAGCAACAGGACGGGCAATAAATCACTAATATGATTTTAAAACACTTTCTTGATAATTTGATGATTGCTTGATGGCCTTCAGGGTGTTCCGTTTATTGAAAACCTCATTGGTCCTTTTTCTTATCCAAATTGAACCTTTCACCTGCTTGAAAATGTCCCAGTTATCTTGTGTCTACATAAACATGTCAGCAACTTTTCATGACCCCTCTACTAAATATAAACCATACCGAGATGAATAAACAAGTTTGATTACAATCATTTCCAATGCTAATAAATTATCCTTAAAGGGACTGTTTGTAACTTCTTACACGTATAAATCATTGCGGGTCGGTGTCCCATGCGCGCTCGCGTGTGGCTACGCTCTTCAGACTCAGACTCCAACACAAACTACACGGAAGCACCAAAACCTCTTGGTTGTATCTAGTGAAGCCCGTCTGTTAAACAGTGTTGGCCGCGGTCGGAGGACGTGGGGGAGACCATAGCTTTGGTCTTCAGGACCGGAGTCTCTGCTGTACTCTGCTCCTCTGCCGGCTGCCTTCACTCACACACCGTGCTCGTTCTCACTCTTTCGCTCCACCTCTCACGTGCATGCGCGCACACTCCACACTGCAGAAGAGTTAGTTTAGCTCTGAGAATATCTAGTGAATGTACAGTGGACGTTTGTGCAGAAATAACTGCTGCAGCTCCTCCAGACCAACAGAGGTTTACCGTGTCTTGGGAAGTGACGGGGCTTCGCAGAGAGAAACGTTATCATCTCCGACCAAAAACTCCGGTGTCTCCCCTGTTCCCTCCGGCCGCGGTCGGGAGGCTGAGGCAGGAATAGCCAACACTAGGATCAGCATTGATTCATGGAGAGACCTTCATCTGGTCAGCTAACATTACTGCCAAGCAGCTGAAATAGAGAGTGATATTGTGCTTTTAGCTGACGTGTGTTGCCTCACTGTTCTGAGCGCGAGCTCAAGCAACAGGACGCTGACTTTCGTTGACTTAACGGCCACAGGTGTCGCTGTTAACAAGCAATTTCTGATTCTTACAAACAGTCCCTTTAATGCTTTTTAACCTCCAAATTCCACTTTTTGGTCGTAACTTTATTCATAAATTGAGCCGTGCACGATGAAATGTTGATCAAAAGTTATAGTGGAAAAGTTCTATTGTAAATGTGACCATGTGAGGTTATTTAGGAGCCTTTGCCCTGTTTAGACAGTGGTGCTGAGGGTGTATTTGGGAGAATGTAAATGGATGATAAATCTTTTGGGTGCTGGGCTGACAACCACCCCCACCCTCTTTTCTGTTTTCCCATACCAAAGCTAATCTCTCTCTCCATCTCCTGCGGGCCTCCTCTGTGAAAACATGCATGTGTTGATAATATGAATCTGCGTTATATGTCATTGTAACTTATTTAAAAAAAGAAGATGAAAAAAAAGAGAAAACCCACTTGAATTGATGGAGCGAGTAGGTGGAGGTGGGGGTGGAGGTGGGGTTGGGGGGGGCGATGATTTGCAGGATTAGAAAGCATCGCTCATTTGGCTTCATCCGGCCCGAGGACATGGAGCTGCTGAAAGGGAATTAGAGGGTTGAGTCCTGTGTCACAGCCCTGTTAACCTCCTCAGTGACCAATGTTATTGTTTTGCCGCAGGAGCCCGGCGACAATTGAAAAGCGCCTTCAGCTAGTAGGTTTAAGAAAAAGCTGTCCATAAGTTATTTAGAAAAGCATTGATAGAAAAAAGGAACCACCCTAACTACTACTGAAACGTGACAGTGTCAGTGTAGGAAAAGTACCAACCAATCTGTGATGTATATTTAGATCTTCCGGCAGTATTCTCAGCATGCTGTATATTTACTCTATCCTGTGTTGCTAATGAGTCAGAGCAGGAAATGTGGTGTCATGACTACCCAAGTCAAGGATTTCTCTGTTTGCTCAGCCTTTCAACGTCCATCGCTACGGAAGCCCTGAAAGGCAAGCGAGATTTTTTTTTGTTTTCTGGTGATCGATTTTCTCCTTTTCTCTCTCTCTCGTGTTTATGACTCTTAAAAACAGGTGACATAGAAAACAATAATAATAATAATAATAATGTTGTGCGATGTGTATGGGTGTATATATGTATGTACATATTAAATGTTAAATGTAAGATTTTTTTTTTATTATGGTGTTATGTTTTGATATGTTTGTTATGCTATGTTTGGAAAAAAGGAATAAAAAGAATTAAAAAAAAAAGAAAAAAAGAACAGGTGACAAAAATGTTTTGCCAGGATAATTTTTCTAAACAGATAAAACAGGTGGGGAAATAGTTACCATGGTAACTGACCCAGAGTTTAAGGGCGTTTTCATATTAGGTACGATTGATCCATACCGTGCCCGAGTACGATGCCCCCTCCCCCCCTCTCCACTCAGCTTTCACATTAGTAAAGTTGTTCCATTCCCAAGTACACTTGCGTCATCATCCATGTGTATTTGTATATGTTGATTTTAGTGGCGGAGCATCGTAAAACACTTCATTCAAACTTGACAGAAACAAAATAAAACTCACCAAAACCGTCGTCGTTAGTCTTTCCAACAATCACCAACTCTGGTTTGGTCGAAATAAACTCTTATTTCACAGAGTTAAGAGAGAGTGCTCTAAACGTTGTTCCCCTCCGCTGTCTCTCTCTCTCTCTCTCTGCCCGCTGAGCAGCTGAGCGTCTCTCGTCCTTTGGCGGCAGAGACCATTAAACCAGCTAAATAAAATAACAAACATCGCCAGACCCCATCGCCTACTATTGTTTATATTTTAAGAAACATCTCGCCGGCCTTCCTGCTTTATCAATCATAGCCCTAAAGACATAGATATGAAACAGTTTTAAATGTATACAGATTTCGGAGGAGACCGGCGGCGTTGAAAAAAGCCTGACCTTTCACAACTACTCCCTGACTGACTGCTAACGTTACTCGCGTTAACTTGCAGTTCGCTTCCGTGTTTCGGTACAGTTGGCTTTCACAGTCGCTGCATACGTTGATCCGTGCCCGAGTACGGTACGAGCATTCACGCTAATCAAACGAACTAGGATTTTGGGGACAAGTGGACTCGGATCCGGGCCCGGGTCACTGATGTGAAAGCACCCTAAGTCTTCTCTCTTTCTTGAACTGATAACTTTCTGGAGTTTCCCTCATCTCGGGGGTTAACTAACTCAGAGTTTTCACTTATCCCGCATTCTGAAACAGACCTCTGGAAGAAAACATGAACGCTTCGTCCTATTTAGAACGTAGAACAGGGTTTTGGTGCACACTGGTGGTCGAAACAACAAGTATTACAACAACAAACGGTGCTTGTGTGAGCTTTCATGAAAATGCGTTGCCGTGGCGTGGCGGAGAATTTACATGATTCGCCATTATACAACGAGCTGTTGTAACTCGACCGTACAGGACCGCCAGACCTGAGGACATCCAAGTGTTAATATTGAGTTAAAGTAACTGTGCCACCTACTGACCACAAGAATCATTCGCTTTAATTCGATGATATACAGCAACATAATGATAATAATGATAATGAAATCAGGCAATTCCAGGGACATGATTTTATTTCGGTCCATTTTTCTTGTTGTAGGCTTTAGATCTGCTCATTTTTATCAGTAAGCTTCCATTTTAATGGTCCCATATCGTGCTCATTTTCAGGTTCATACTTGTATTTTTTGTTTCTACAAGAACATGTTTACATGCTGTCATGTTAAAAAAAAACTTTATTTTCCTCATACTGTCTGGCTGAATATACCTGTATTCACCCTCTGTCTGAAATGCTCCGTTTTAGCACATTTCAACAGAATCGCAACGGTATTGCATTGGAATTGCGTTGCTAGGCAACAGTTTGGGTCCATATTTACTTCCTGTCAGCTGATCATATTTACATACACTGCAACAGGAAATAAACTGGGACACATTTAGAATGTTTACGTTTAAAACCGTGTAATGGTCTAAATATTGTATATTTGTGACATCACAAATGGACAGATATCCTAACAGCTTGTTTCAAACGCACAATTTCTGAATACGGTCTGTGTGTATTTCTCCTGATATTGAACGTTTTGATAGTTTACCAGTATTTATGTAACACCTAAACCTGCTTTATAATATAAAAGACATGAAAATCTCACTTTTTACAATATGGGACCTTTAAACTGGGAAAGTCATGGACAGTCACCAAGCAGGGAATCCCTATTGGTTGTGTCACGGGGAATGTAGGATCCAGTGTTTTTGGAGCTTTTTTTCTTTTTAATTGAAAGAACATTACAAGGCATAACAATTACAGAGCAAATAAGTAGTCTTCAATATTTCATCCATTTTTCTCTCCCACCCCCGACAATAAAGGAAATAACCAATATAACACTAATAGTTATAAGACTTAAGGCAGCAATGACACCAAAATTAGAAATACACTAGACACATGAAATAATACAACACATATAATATTCACATATATATATATATATATATATATATAAAACAAAAAAAAGATAAAAAAATGTACCTTTTATTCACCAGTTAAGTCAATTAAGAGTAAATATTTGTGTGACAATTTGTATTAGGTTTTGACTGGATAGGGACAAAATGATTTGTGAAAACCTGGAAAACGAAGTATACATCATGCCACTTTGATGTCTTTCTCCTCTGTGTTTCTGTTTTCTTAGAATCAGAAAGAAGACAGCGATTTTGCACAACTTTGGCCCTCGGGGGGTCGTTCCCCACGTCGACACGGTTGTGATGCTGTTATTTGGCTACAGAGCGATGCTGTGCCTGGAGCTGTGTCTGGTGTTGACCCAGGCAGACCGGTGGACAGGATGTTCCTGAGCGTTCCCGGGCTCCGGGCTCTCTCTCCGCGGCCCACGGCCTGTTTGTTTTTCTGGCTGAGAGCTGCCATTCACCCCCCACCCCCCCATCTCCTCCTGCCATCACTCTGCCTCAGCAAGAATGTAAACACATGGAGGATATACGTGCACATGTTCTGTACGTGCTATATATGCATGTATCCATGTACAATGTTTGCACAACACATGAGTGCAGATGTCAAAAAACTAAACAAATTTCTTGGCATCCTGTTGCACATGGATGAGAGTTTGGTCTACTAATCCTACTGTACTGATACTATTGGAGAGTAATGATGCAATGTTAGTGAATCCATGAAGCCATGACTTCACAATTACTGTCCTGTACTCACACATATTTCCTTGTCACTGAATGTTTTTACAGCTTCAACACCAGATCACCTCTTTACCGAGAAATGTTTGTACTCTTCACCTGAAAAATGGTCAAAGCTCCAACAACTCCCAAACAGACCGGAGACCCAAACAGTTTATGCACCAGCACCGCAACCTGTTTAACCTTCCACATAGCACCTGTCCTGTCCGCTAAACACTTCCAAACCCATTTGCAGAAATCGTAAACATTTGCAGCACTGTGTTTACCTAATATGTGTAAGGACACCACCCCCACACCCGGCCTGGACTGATGTGGGGAGCAGCAAGGAGATACACGCAGGCATGTTAATGTGGCTGACCTCTATCAACTTTCACTGGAAGTTCACTCCCTGGAGTTATGTCTATTTATTTATGTGGGCTGAGGTGAAATTTATGTAACACATTCACACAACAGATGGTCAATTTGACTGGTGGGAAAAAATTAAATATTATTATATTCTTATATTTCAACTTTATGAACATTTTCACCTGCTGTTTAAAAGTCAGAATAACCTGACCTTTAAAGGGACTGTTTGTAAGAATCAGAAAAGTCTTGTTAACAGCGACACCTGTGGCCGCGCTTGTGCTCACTCTACATAGACATGAACGAGCATCGGTCAAAACAGTGAGGCGACACATGTCAGCTAAAAGCACAATATCACTATATTTCAGCTGCTTGGCAGTAATGTTAGCTGACCAGACGAAGGTCTCTCCATGAATCAATGCTAATCCTTGTGTTGGCTTTTCCTGCCTCAGCCTCCCGACCGCGGCCGGAGGGAACAGGGGAGACGCCGGAGTTTTGGTCGGAGACGATAACGTTTCTCTCTGCGGAGCCCCGTCACTTCACAAGACACGGGAAACCTCTGTTGGTCTGGAGGAGCTGCAGCAGTTATTTCTGCACAAACGTCCACTGTACATTCACTAGATATTCTCAGAGCTAAACTAACTCTTCTGCAGTGTGGAGTGTGCGTGCATAAACGTGAGAGTGGAACGAAAGAGCGAGAGAGAACGAGTGCGGCAGAGGATCAGAGTACTCATGTGCGTTTTTGGTGCTTCCGTGTAGTTTGTGTTGGAGTATTGTCTGAACAGCGTAGCTGAAAATGGCCATGCCAGTTTTTCCTCTCTAAAATTTAGCCTAACTTTGGAGCGTTATTTAGCCTCCTTCCTGACATGGTAGCATGAAATTAGGATTCCTTAGGTTTTTTAGTTTCATATGATATCTGTAGCTTCACTCTAGTCCTAAAACTAAACCTGCTACAGCCTCTGAAAGACAGTAAAGTCGGTCGAGGTCCATTTCAGCATTGATTCATGGAGAGACCTTCGTCTGGTCAGCTAACATTACTGCCAAACAGCTGAAATATAGAGTGATATTGTGCTTTTAGCTGACGTGTGTCGCCTCACTGTTTTGAGCGATGCTCGTTCATGTCTATTAAGAGCGAGCACAAGCGCGAGCAACATGATGCTGACTTTCGTTGACTTAACGGCCACAGGTGTCGCTGTTAACAACACATTCTGATTCTTACAAACAGTCCCTTTAATGTAGCTTAAGCCACAGGGCCTTTAGAGGGCATTTACAGTCAAAAAAGAATCATGGTTTAGCAGGGAAAAGCAAAGAGCACCAAATATTCACTATATTACACCTCTTGAACTCAAAATGAAATCCTTATGATTGTCAGTCAAATAAGGGGAAAAGGCTAAATGGTTTGAAGACAAAAGCAGCATGCAATATGAAGAGGTAGCTAAAATGAACTGAAGGAGCAAACATCAGCGATGCATCATGTGGAATTGTAATAGGGTTTTTTTTTTATTACATGGTGATATAGTTTCCAAATGTCCCTGTGATATGGATGTGACAGAATCCATCGCAGTGAATAATATATAGAATATGATTGTGTTTCAGGACCTCACAGTGCACCAGCCATGCCATTAGTATTGACTGTGATTTACGAAAGAACCGGTGAACTTAAATGTATTTTCCAGCTCCCTAAGCATGAGACTATAGAGCTGTGACAGAGTCATACGTCCACATTGTGCCCCTAACCAACTAACAGACAGTAAAGATGAGTTTTAGAGCCGAGGGAAAATACATATATCAAACATTTTCATTCAAGGACACTTTGAAAATACTTTTATGGCAATAAAGCCATTTGAAGGAGACATGGCCTCAGGGTGTGGTATGGTGGACACGAAGGGAAGAAGAGGCTGAAGAGGAGGTAATATGAGAGTTCAATGCACCCATTTGAAACCCACGTAATGTTTTTGATGGGCGAAACCTCTCCCGAGGTTCCTGCTCTGTTAGGAGAGCTTATATTCATCAGAGCTTCATTAGATGGAAACGGTCATCTTTAAAGGGACTGTTTGTAAGAATCAGAAATGTCTTGTTAACAGCGACACCTGTGGCCGTTAAGTCAACGAAAGTCAGCGTTCTGTTGCTCGCGCTCATGCTCGCTCTACATAGACATGAACATAGTCTTCAATGATATTCATTTGGCTCAGCTAAGCTCTGTCTCACCCGCTTGCTTCTGTTGCTTTGGTGCATCAGCTCATTTTCCACAAATGTGATGAATGTTTCTCATTATTTTGAGATAGTGTGTCAAAATATTGAGATAGTGATTCAAAATATTGAGATGGTAAATCAGAACATTAAGATAAGTCAAAATATGGATAATGTTTCTCATTATTTTCAGATACTAAGTCAAAATATTGAGATGGTAAATCAAAATATTGAGATGAAAGTCAAAATATTGAGATAATGAGTGAAAGTATTGAGATGAAAGTCAAAATATTGAGATAGTGAGTCAAAATATTGATATAGTAAATCAAAATATTGACATAGTAAACCAAAATATTGAGATAGTAAATCAAAATATTGATACAGTAAATCAAAATATTGAGATAATGAATCAAAATGTTTGGATGAAAGTCAAAATATTGAGATAGTGAGTCAAAATATGGAGATGGTAAGTAAAAAATATTGAGATAGTGAGTCAAAATAATGATATAGTAAATCAAAATATTGAGATACTAACTCATTATTTTTGAGATAGTATCTCATTATAATGACTTGCAGCATCTTTTTTTTATCTCAGTGGCAGAAATGGGCTTCCATACTAAACAGAGCAAAAAGTAGAGTTAATATTGTACTTACATACCATGTACATGTGCATGTACATGTTGCTATCTGTTTGCTGGATGTAAAATAGGCAATTTTTTTGCTAGAATGTTATCCATATCAACTTTACATGGTGATACTATGTCAGATGTGCTCCTTTTTATGCTGCTTTAAAAACAAGTTAATGAAACAGTCAACTAATGATGTTGTTATTATTCCCACACTTCCATCCCTTCCTTTGTGGAAAAAAACGTTTATATGAAATAGTTTTCCCTGAAATATGTACTGAGACAGGCGTCATGCGGGGCACGAGGCTTGTGCAGGTAACTTTGGCTCCCTGCTCTCCCCATTTGCTTGCCTGTGTTTGGCTTTGAGTGCTGATAGTTTACACTAGGTCCCCATTAGTGTCAGCCATGCTGGCTGATGCTCAGTAACTGTGTGAGATAGCTAAACAGAAGGGAGGCGTCAGCGTCTTCCCTCTCTGTCTACAGTACAGGTGTTTTTTGCTGCTGTGTGTGTGTGTGTGTGTGTGTGTGTGTGTGTGTGTGTGTGTGTGTGTGTGTGTGTGCGTGCGTGCGTGCGTGCGTGCGTGCGTGCGTGCGTGCGTGCGTGCGTGCGTGCGTGCGTGCGTGCGTGCGTGCGTGTGTGTGCGTGCGTGCGTGTGTGCGTGTGCGTGTGTGTGCGTGTGTGCGTGTGTGTGTGTACTTCATCCATGTATTAGGATTTGTGCTCATAATGGCTACATTAGACCTATAGACAGTGTGCCCATTTGCTCCTGTGTGATCAATTTTCCTGGACAGCAAAGTTAGTCCAGTTATGTAGCTGGCCTTCCTCGGGCCTTATCTTGATTGGTTGGGGGAGGACGCAGCGGGAGAGGCGGTCTCTTGGGTGAGGATCCACAGGCGCTCTCAGTTGTCTATAGGGACTATGGATAGATCCACCTCCTCCTCAGCCTGAGAGGTCGCCACGGACAGTAGGACTGGAACTGGACTTCTTCATTGAGGATAACCTACCGAATTAAATCTATCATTAACATTTGTGGAAGACAAAGATCAGTTTATTGGAAGAACCAGCTTGGATTCTTTGAAAATAATTGGAAAAGATCAAGAAGATTTTGAGTAATTAAATGAAACTTGACAACTATCACACTAACTGGAGAACAAGAACAATTTCTGGTCTTGCAAACCAATCCTTCATCCAACAAATTCTCAATATTCTGGGGCTACCTGGTGCGACGAGGCGAAGAGAGCTAAGCGGAGATAAAACGAGGATGAGTGAGAGGCCTTGCAAAGTGCAGGGGTGAGGTATGAGGTTGCAAACCAGCTGAGAAACTAGAAAACCTGCTGCTTTCAATGTAAACACACAGTAACCATGCCAACCCCGCTGCCGACCTGGCACAAGAGGACCCGGACCACAGCCGGACACACGTTCCTGCGCTTATTCTTCTTTGTTATCTTCAACCTCCAGGTAAATTAATACTTAACACACACACATGCATGCACACACAAATTAGGCCTTTCAATTAACTTGTATTTAAGTCTTACTTAGCTTTGGACTTCACAGTGAGTCACAGTCAAAGGTGTCCAACACAGGTGGAATTATGCCTCATGGTCTCTAAAACTATAACATTTAATTTGAATCCTCTTAGTCCCTCAATAGACACGTTTTTGTCGTTTTTAGTTTTTTTGTCTAAACCTAAATAAGTTGTAGTTGTGTTGCCTAAACCTAAGGAAGTTGTAGTTGTGTTGCCTAAACCTAAAGAAGTTGTAGTTTTGTTGCCTAAACCCAAAGAAGTTGTAATTTTGTTTCCTAAACCTAAATAAGTTGTAGTTTTGTTGCATAAACCTAAAGAAGTTGTAGTTTTGTTGTCTAAACCTAAAGAAGTTGTAGTTTTGTTGCTTAAACCTAAAGAAGATGTAGTTGTTTTGCCTAAACCTAAAGAAGTTGAAGTTTTGTTGCCTAAACCTAAAGAAGTTGTAGTTTTATTGTATAAACCTAAAGAAGTTGTTGTTGTGTTGCCTAAACCTAAAGAAGTTGTAGTTGTGTTGCCTAAACTTAAATAAGTTGTAGTTGTGTTGCCTAAACCTAAGGAAGTTGTAGTTGTGTTGCCTAAACCTAAAGAAGTTGTAGTTTTGTTGCCTAAACCCAAAGAAGTTGTAATTTTGTTTCCTAAACCTAAATAAGTTGTAGTTTTGTTGCATAAACCTAAAGAAGTTGTAGTTTTGTTGTCTAAACCTAAAGAAGTTGTAGTTTTGTTGCTTAAACCTAAAGAAGATGTAGTTGTTTTGCCTAAACCTAAAGAAGTTGAAGTTTTGTTGCCTAAATCTAAAGAAGCCTTTTTGTTTGTTTTAAAAAATGTGACGTTTCATTCAATTTTATAACATGTTAGAACGTGTTGCTTTTAAGTTTCACTTTCACTTTTACAACGTAGTGGGTGTAATAGGTCCCTACTGACCCATATCTATGGTGCTTATAGCGACTGATAACACCTATTTAATGACCTGATAACAGTCGAATCGGGCGCCTTGTCTTGGTGGTACCGCTTTGGACGGAGTCTTGTCAAGACGAGCCTCAGCAAATTGAAGCATCCTCTGTGTGACATGAGAAATCTTTGTGACCCAGGTGGCGGATGAGCCACCGCAGGCAGCCAAAAAGGACACGGGGGTTTGTAGAGTTCAGCTGCTTCAGCTGCCAAGACAGGAAAGGTACTGTCCTCGGTCCTTACATTATAAATGACAGAGATAGCAGCTGTGGTCTGAAGTTTGCTTCTCAAATAAAGAAAATGCTAATTTGTTTCGTTAATGACAGGGCATTAAGGAATAATCATGATTTGTGACCATTAATTAATATGATAGCTGTCAAATACAATAACCTTTAGTCAGGGACACACCCACGGACTGACATCAACAATAAATAGAGAGGTTTGTTTGCGTTGCTGCAGACATGACACTGATGCAGAAAGCCAGGTTGATAAATTGCCTGCATCAATTACAGATTGCACACAGGTGAAAATGTCCCCTGTGTTAGTGAAGATGGTGCTTATTGAATACTCCCACCAAGTGGGTAAATACAAACACTGCAACATCCACTACATTCACCACATCCATTCAGGTGCAGATTGAAATGGATTGTACTATAACATTTTATAATTAATTTGATTCGATCAACTAATTTTATTTCATTAAATCAATTTTATACAGATAGGATTTCCACTCTCAAGTCAAGAAACATTTAGAAGTTATGATCATTAGTTCAGTTAAAATGTTGAGTTGACTGAACTTAAAGGTCCCATATTGTAAAAAGTGACATTTTCATGGCTTTTATATTTTAAAACAGGTTTAAGTTCTATATAAATACTGTGAAAGTATTGAAACGCTTAATCCACAGAGAAGTAAACACAGCCCGTATTCAGAAACTGAGCATTTGAAACAAGCCGTCAAGATTTCTGTCCATTTGTGATGTCACAAATCTACAATATTTAGACCATTTCAAAGTTTTAAATGTAAACATTCTAAATGTGTCCCAGTTTATTTCCTGTTGCAGTGTATGTGAATGACATCAGCTGACAGGAAGTAGATATGGACCCAAGCTGTTGTCTAGCAACGCAATTCCGTTGCAATTCCATTGAAATGCACTAAAACAGAGTGTTTCAGACATAGGGTGAATACATGTATATTCAAGCAGACATTAAAGCATGTAAACATGTTCTATTAGAAATCCAAAATACAAGTATGAGCCTGAAAATGAGCACGATATCCCCTTTAAAATTATGATTATTACCTCCGTCAAGGCCGAAGCCTAGGAAGGAGGTTATGTTTTCACCCGCATTGGTTTGTTGGTTTGTTGGTTTGTTGGTATGTTGGCTTGTTGGTTTGTCTGTTAGCAGGATTACTCCAAAAGTCGGGATGGATTTGAATGAAATTTTTTGGAGGGGTGAGGTGTGGCACAATGAACAATCCTTTAGATTTTGGTGGTAATCCGGGGGGGGTAGCGACGTACATGAAACCTGCCTTGGCAGAGATCTGCGCTCTCTGACTGCACTTCTAGTTACTTATTAGCATACTTTCCCCTTTCTTTCGATGGAAGCTTTTTCAGCATCTTTTTATACGCGTCTCAAATGACTCCCGTGTATCTAAATTTAACCAATGCGAACCTGCAGTATGTGAAGGATCCCATACTCTTTCTGTCCAAAGAATTTCTATCACAAATTGCAAATAATGTAATTAATTAGGAGGTCAAGCCTAATTACCAATTCCGGACAATACACGTAACTTTAAGGGATAACGTGCCACCTTTTATGTGGATGTCCAATCATCGCTGATGGTAAATGTAGTCCACCGAAGAAATAAATTCCCCAGTTTACAGTTTCCCCAGTTTGCTTATCTGATTTAGATCCTCTGTCCTACCAATACCCGTTACAATCTTTTATGTACACTTCAATGCCAGCATTCTCTTAAATGTAACTAATCTCTTACTTTTTTACATCCACATGCAGGTAACAGGCTCAGTGCTTGAAAGTCTGATAGCGAAACGGACCAAATACTTGGAGAACTGCAACAGCACTCTGGCAACAAGCGCATTCTCAGAAACTGGTGAGCCTCCTGTCAAGAGTTCTAACGTTAATGATCTTGATTGATTGTTATTACCTTTGTGAAAACTTGATTAATCTTGTTTTACAGGAGTCTTCTGTAAAGGAATGTTCGACAGATTTGTGTGTTGGCCCCATTCATCTCCTGGGAACGTGTCCGTCCCCTGTCCGTCGTACTTACCGTGGATTAGTGAGGGTAATGTTATGGTTTACCACTTCACTTCAAAAACAACTCATGTATGAGGTCACAAAAAGGCAATTTCTGAAGAAATTGCGATGTGAATGCTGGATGTTGAAAATCGGATACTGCACTGCATTGCTGGCTTTAAAAGTTGAATAATACAGATAATGTATGAAAGATGTCTAATATTTCAAGGTTTGTTGAAAAGCTGATGCTAAGCTGCATTGTTGGCTTTAAAAGTTGAATAACACCCATAATGTTTAAAAGTTGTATAAAACTTCTAATGTCTGAAAGATGTGGAAGGTTTTAAGGTTTGAATGGAGTACGAATCAGTAGAAAATACATGAAAAAGCAGCGAAAGCAGTATGAATAGTTGGATGAGTGGGAAAGGGATGAAGAATGCAAAATATAGGGTGAGCAAAGAAAGATGTTCAAATGGGAGTTTTAGAGCAAGTACTTAAATGAGCTTAAGTGTACTGAGAAGGATTCGAGGTTTCCTTAAACATCAGCGGAGGTCTAACGCCTGGCACACACAGGGAATGTCAGGAGCGCGTGGCGTCTGCGTGGCGTCTGCGTGGCGTCTGCGTGGCGTGGTGGCTGCGTGATTCACGCGTCAGGCGTTCACACCAGCTGTGTTTCAGCTGCGTTTCTGCTACTGCAGCTGCTGCCAGCTCTTTCTTTCTACATAGAGTTTGCCTTTTAATGGCCATTTCATTTCATTATAAATATCATTTATATTTATTTTAGAGAGAGAAAGGTTAAGAAACGTGTGGTAATTTGTAAATAATAGTAATAATTGACAATTAAAACAAACTCCATACTATATTCATTCATGGAGCTCTCCAAGTCACTGCATGTTCTAGAACACTGTCCGACACATATTTCAGAATAAAAGCCTTGTGTTAACAAATGAAGGAATTATGTCCACAGAAAAAACACTTGAGGGCTTTTATTTCAAAATGAAAGCAGGAAGTGTTGATTTAAACCCCTTACTTTATCAATTCATGGAGCTCTCTAAGTCACTGCATGTTTCACATCACTGTCCTGCACATATTTCAGAATAAAAGCCTCGTGTTAACAAATGAATGAATTCTGTCCACAGAAAAGACACTTGAGGGCTTTTAAATTGAAATAAAAGCAGGAAGTGTTGATTCAAAAATAAGTATTTACTTTTTTTACATGTCCATGACATATTCTACAGATAGACATCGAAACTGTAGTAATGTAGCTGATATGATGTCAATATACAGTCAATAGATCACTTTCACTGTCTGTTACAGCTGAGACGCGCGTGTGATGCACATGTGACGTGCGCGAGACGTGCGTCTCACGTGGGCAGGGTGGCTGCTCTCACCTGTTAACACAGACGCCGAAATAAAAAACAACAGGTAACGCAGCCGCCACGTGCTCCTGACGTTCCTGGTATGTCCCAGGCTTAAGTCCTGACAAAAGTTGAGCTATATGCACTTTCATTTTGAAATACTAGGGGAGAGACAGAATCTGACTGTCTGATGTCCATAGGGAGGTTATTCCATAAGAAGGAAATGGCCTTTTGGACTGCTGACTTGTTTTTTCGCTCTGGGGACAGACAGGAGCCCTGTATAGGCCCTTTTTACAGAAGCCATTTTTACATGTCATTGCAGGGTAAACACAGGTGTCATTACACAGGTTTAATTAATAACATTAATTACATATTATATTACATCATATTATATTATATTATATTAGGGTTACATTATTAATAACTTGTGGCCCTGTTCCATGTAGGTGGGCCAGGGCCCTGGTATTGTGCATGCTGGCTGACTGGAATGACTGTGACACACTTAATAGAATGGGACCATAATTACTTTGATTAATTACATATATGTTTACATTGCTATGACATGTCAAAATGGTTGCTGTGAAAAGGGACCAAAAGGACTCTGCCGAACGCTTTGATGACATTTTTATGTGTGTAGAGGCAAAAAGATGAGCATGGGATTAGGTTAGAAAACTGGTACTGTTTGCTGTTCTCCAGAAACTTTTGGTCTTGGTTAGCATGCCTATGGGGCAGTTGCTTGGAGTTCTTGTCATTTTCAGGCTCCTCGAGCCGAATCGTGCCAGTCTGTTTGATTACATAGTAATATGGCTGCGACCAGCACAAGATTTCCTACATTTTGACCTAAATGATGTATGAAGAGTGAAAATTGCATATCAATATCAATGTGTCTTTCAATTACCTGCAGACGACTCCAGGAGAGCACACCGAGAATGTTTAGAAAACGGGAGATGGCGACGGAGGGAGAATTCCTCCGAGCCTTGGAGGGATGAATCAGAATGTAAAGAAGACCATTACTTCAAAGACAAGGTGAGGAGGAGGAGGAGAGGAGGAGGATGTAAGATACACAGTTTCTGCTCCCCCCTAAGTGTTGGAGCTGAAAATGTCTCTCTTTATTACAAACATCTGAAGAGGTGTTGTTATTATTCTCTCCATCAGGAGGATGAAATGCTTCGCCAGACATCCCTCAGGCTCATCTCTGTCATTGGCTATTCCCTGTCCCTGTCCTCTCTCACACTGGCAACTCTCCTGATGGGCATGTTGAGGTCAGTGGCCGGGGGTGAAGGGGTTTCTGGTGGTCACGCAATCAAAATTGTACATTTTGTGTGGAGAAAGGGCAAAAAAAATTCAAATTCTACTTTATTACAAGTTGGATCTTATTTGCACTGCTTTGGTCCTCATTTCTCTCCTTTATGATAACATTATATATATACTCACCAAACTAAGTACAGAGATCTGAGGAAACGGTGGCAACAAGGATGTGAAGTTTGACTTGCAGTTCAAGGATTATCTTTATCTTACAGTCATGTTTGAGTTGTAAAAGTGTAATGCCAATGGTGCATTATTACAAAAACAGGTCTATTGTGGGTCTCAGAGAGTGGTCTAAAACTCCAAAGAGTACATGTAATAGTTTAAAAGTGATACATTTTAATCTGTAAAATGTGTGTGTTAAAAAGTGCGTTGCTAAATTTAAAAATTTGTAATCTGCAAATTAAGTCAAGTCATGTGTTCAATATTTCAAAGTACCTGCATCTGTACATAGGTCTTGTTTTGTTTTTGTTTTTTCTTTTCAATTTCATTACAATGTGATGAAATTGGAGATGTACAGTCCTGAAAGCAGTATTAAAGCCACCGTTTAGTCATTCTGATAGACAATCAATAAGGTATGGGACAGATTCACCAGCTTTAGAAAGAGGAGGCACAAAGAGACATTTACAAGACTATGAAGATGATAAATCCTTATAAATGACATTGTAAAAGACAGGAACTGCTTCCTGTAGTATGCATGATCCTTTTTCATCCCCTCTTATGACATAACATATACCCTCAGTAATGCTTTTACAGTAGCGCAGGACGCATGGATCAATGCCTTCCCTTAAATTGCTTCTGTATCTGCTTACCAGGAAGCTCCACTGTACCAGGAACTACATTCACATGAATCTGTTTGTGTCGTTCATCCTGAGAGCCACGGCTGTCATCTCCAAGGAAATCGTATTATACGTCATGTATTCCAAGCTACCCAAGGACGACCCTGGATGGAACTCCTACTCGAGCTCTGCGGTATAAAAAAACATTCTTATTATTCACATATTAGCAGATACGTGAGAACCTGGCTTTTCTTTTTTTGGGGGGAAAATTCTTTCCAATTTTAACATAACAAACATTACACCGGTGCCATAATATTAAAAAAATGATATCTTACATTTAACATTTAATATCAACATATACACATCGCTTCCCACTCCCACACAGAGACAGGTCCAGCCTTCTTCCCACCCCGAGAGGTAAAGTTACAGAAAAAATAACATAAAAATATGTTTTTAAATAATTGAATTAGTTAGTTAGAATTAAAAGTAAAAAGTACAGCAATAATATAATTCATGGTTGTAAGATAGAAACCTTAAATTAATTAATTAATTAATTCAATAAATGTAGAAAAAAAGAAAACAGCACATAGAAAATAATAATTAAGTAAATACCATAGAAAGGTTAGGTTAAGAAGATTCTATATAAGTGATCAATGGATCCCATATCCTATAGAAAAGCTGTGGGCTGCCTCTTATAGCATAGGTTATTTTTTCCAAGGGAGCACATGGATTTACCTCATTAATCCACTGAGTGATATCAGGGGGATCCTCATGATTCCACTTAGATGTGATACATCTATTGGCAGCCGTGATTGCCAGGTTAACAAAACCCCTTATCCTCTGAGAGGGAAGATTCAGATCGGTGAAGTCCCCCAACATAGTAATCACAGGGGGAAAGAGATATTTTCCTCCAAAGCAGTTTGAATCAGCCAAACTATTTGCAACACTAATAAAACATATTTCTCAACAGATAGCGTTGATGTGTAAATTCTCCAAAGTGTGCATGGAGTACTTTGTGGCCTGTAACTACTTCTGGCTCTTGGTGGAGGCCATTTTCCTCCACATGCTGCTCTTCACAGCTGTGCTGACCAAGAGACGTCTGCTGAAGAAATACATGCTGCTAGGATGGGGTAAGCCCAACACATCCTCACTGCCAACACATCAAATACCGCCGCTTGGTCAGTGGCCCAACCAGGGAATGAAAGTAGCACCTGCCACCTGCCAAATACAGGCTAAATGTTGGCTGTGGCAGGTGAAAATTTCAGGTCACCTGCCACCATGGCAGACATGTTTTCCTTATATTAGGAAATATTATTCTTAAAAAGCAATTCCAAAGCCTAACTTAAATATATGGTGACACTTAATTTTACAGATCCACAAATGTAACTGTAATTAGGTGATAATTAGCAAGTAATTTCTAAATTTCTTTGGAATTACTGCCAAATTACCCCAATATTACCAATACATTTATTGAAAATTACTTTATTTAATAATTATATTCCGCTATTTCTCAATAGCTGGTAATTTATTTAATACATTTCCAAGAAAAGAATTTAAAGTTAATTGATATGCTTTATTTCCATGTATGCTGGTAAATAGATAATTATTAGCAAATAACTTCTTTGAAATTTCTTTAAAAACTCCCTGAAACATGACATCAGCTACCAGGTTATATCTGTGTCGACAATAAGTCACACAATGGTGAGATTTGTGTCTGATCAGAAGTGTCTTCTATTAGTTTTGGTTTTCCACCTCCGATGAAGAGCAGCGCCTAAGGGCCCTATTTTAACGATTATATACTATTTTAGTATATGATTATTAAATCAGTAATTGGCAGTAATTCCAAAGAAATTTAAATTATCACCTAATTACCATGAAATTTGCGGACCTGTAAAATGAAATGTTACCAAATATAGTCATGGATTAAGGTTACATGATATTCCATAATTCTACAGTCTGGTACCACTGACTCAGTGTTTACAATTTTAAAGCATTCTACCTAGATTTCAGAAGTGGCAGACAAAAAAACATGAGTGGCCGGTAGAAATGTGACCTGCCACAGTGGCAGGTGAGGAAAAAGGTGAATTTCAGACCCTGGGCCCAACGCTTCAAACTATGACGTATCCCTCTCGTGTCACTTTTGGGAGGGTCAGGGCACAGCGTGTCACTTTCCGCCCGTTACGTGCATAGCGTCAGTTCAAAAGAAACTTCTGTGTTTACAGGAACCACACAGTTTCCGTTTGTTACATGCATACAGTTTTACTTTGTTTTTTAGGTTTATTTACGCAACAAAAGTACTTGGTTAGGCTTACACCGTGTCCTAACTGGATGCGACGCGAGCGAGCGTCAGCGACAAAATCAGCTTGATTACACAGTTTTTCTATTGGAGTGTCTTAACTAGCCGCAAGCGACGTGACGTTTTGAGCTGAACCTTTGGTGGACACCCTGTTCCTATTTATTTCTGTCGCTTGCATTGAGAGCGCCGCAACATGGACGAGGAACGGCTGATTAGTTTATATAAAATGAGGATGCAAACGAGGATATTAACTTGATTATTGTCACTTTGAGCACGAGCATTGAAGCTCGCGGTTATGTGCGTAGTGTCCGCCAGAGAAAAATTAAAGGTCTCATATCGTGCTCATTTTCAGGTTATTTCTGCACAAACGTCCACTGTACATTCACTAGATATTCTCAGAGCTAAACTAACTCTTCTGCAGTGTGTAGTGTGCGCGCATGCACGTGAGAGTCGACCGAAAGCGCGAGAACGAGCGCGGTGCGTGAGTGAAGGCAAGCAGGATGAAAGTCCTGTTTGTTTGACCCATCCAACTTCCCCTCCCGCCCGCCCTAAGTGGACTATCTCACACTTTATACTACATCAGTTTCCTCTGACTGTCTAATAATGACGCAGATGGATTTACATTGGGGTCAGATTAAAACCTGGTATAGACGCTAAAGGGTGGCTTGGTGCGTCAACATCACATGCCGAAGGGAACTGACCAAGCGGTAGTATTTAAACATGTTAAACATAATTAAACATGTTGCATGTTATGCTTTTCAGGAACACCTATTTTGTTTGTAACACCATGGACAGTGGTCAAGATTGTATATGAAAACACAGAGTGAGTATTTACTTACATACTTCACAATGAATCAAGTAAACTAATACAAATGTTCTCCATTTCTTGACTTTTTTAAACTCCTTTTTATTCCTAAGATGCTGGTCGATTGTGAACAGATGGTTCTGGTGGATAATAAGGGGACCGATTACTTTATCGGTGCTGGTAAGTGAAGTTTCTGAACCAGTCCTTGCAAGCCTTTCTAAGAACCACAGTACAGTTATTCAACCTGATGTTCATGTTAAGTTACAGAAACATCACGACGCTCCTGTGAGTCTTGTAAATGTCACTCTGATTTCATACTGTGTCTAACACTCCCTGTCTTGTGAGGGCATGTGAGATAGAAGCTGATGTATACTGTAGTAGTCACAAGCATGAGTACTAATTTCTCAGTGTATAAATTTGCATTGAGGGCTGTGTATTGGCAAGAATCTGGCGATACGATACGTATCATGATACAGGGGTTACGATTCAATATATTGCGATACTGTAAGCAAGGCGATATATTGTGATTTTTTTATCTAGTTTTAGGAAAACTGTCATAGTATAAAGAACACACCATCATATGCAAAAAAATCTGGTTAAAAAAAGTTAACTTTTTTGTGCAATCAGAACAGTGGGATTTGCATTTATCACAGTAACTGTAACATCCAACATCACTTTGAGATGGCACATACACTGAGAGGGTGCATATCTTTGCAAATTAAATAAAGTATTGAGTTAATCTTTGTATTTAAACATATTGATTAAAGGTCACATATTGTAAAAAGTCAGATTTTCATGTCTTTTATATTATAAAGCAGGTTTAAGTGCTATATAAATACTATGAAAGTATCAAAATGCTCAATCCACAGATAAATACACACAGCCTGTATACAGAAACTGTGCGTTTGAAACAGCCGTCAGGATTTCTGTCCATTTGTGATGTCACAAATCTACAATATTTAGACCATTTCACAGTTTTAAACGTAAACAATCTAAATATGTCCAAGTTTATTTCCTGTTGCAGTGGATGTGAATGACATCAGCTGACAGGAAGTAAACATGGACCCAAGCTGTTTCCTAGCAACGAAATTCTGTTGCCATTTCGTTGAAATGCACTAAAATGGAGCGTTTCTGATGGAGGGTGAATACAGGTATATTCAGACAGAAAGTATGAGGAAAATAATGTGTTGTTTGAACATTAAAGCATATAAACATGTTCTAGTAGAAAGCCAAAATACAAGTATGAACCTGAAGATGAGCATGACATGTCCCCTTTAAAAATTGTTACAGTGTTTTTGAGAATCGATATAGTATCACAAAATACATTGTTGCGATATTTGATTTTTTTTAAATATTTTCTTACACCCCTAATTCTCAGATGCACATTTTCATGTGAATTTAGTCTCGTCAGCCACGAAGTATTTTGTTTTATCGGATGCATTTCCATTAAATCTCCCCTGGATGTGTGTTGCAGGTCATTTTCTTCATATTCATCAAGATTCTGATGCTGCTGTTGTCCAAGCTGAAAGCAGATCAGGTGAAGTTTACAGACTACAGATACAGGTATTCTTTCCTGCCCTGACTCACTGCTTCCAAATCCACATGTCAGGAAACATGTTTGACCTTGAGAGAGCCATTTCATAAGTGATAGATAGATAGATAGATAGATAGATAGATAGATAGATAGATAGATAGATAGATAGTAACTTTATTGATCCCGAGGGAAATTCAAGAAGTGAAGTCAAGTGGTGTCTTTAAACAGTACAGCAGGTTCCTGGTTAAACATTTAAATGTCAATCACTCCCATGTACAGCACAAATTCAAATGTCATGCCTTTGAAGCCCCCCTCCAGTGTATTTTGGCATTTCTATGATATTTCATATTTATTTGAATCATTTCCTGACTAAGTTGATCAGCCACACTGTGGCACAAATAACTTCATTTTGTGCTCAAAATTTAAAAAAGACGGTTGTTGGTAAAATGAGAATATGACGTATAGCAGAAGCTGCAGGTCAAAGGTCACGCTCCAAGCTTGTTCAGGCGCTCGTTTGAGTCTGAGCAGCAAAAGTCTGCTTATCTGTCTGTCAGTTTCTAGTTAGTTAGCTAGTTAACTGTAGTTAGCTAGCCCAAGTTGTTGCATTAGCTAACTGAGAGTTTTCATTTTATTTTTTAGTTTCCTCCACCTTACTTAGTGTGTTTATTTTCACAATGGCATTTGTGTGCACGGTGAACGGCTGCAGTCAACGCAGTGAATTACACAAAATCCCACCGACAGAATCAACATAACACACCGACTGTCTCTCTCATTCGCTCTCTTCTTTACCGTCTCCTCCTGCTGGAGATAAATTAACGGAAAACATCTGATGCTGTTTTGGAGGTTTGCCGGCCTCTAGCAGGTCAGAATGACGGGGAGCACAACTTTCCGCCCAAAAGAAAACACAAGAAAAGTCCCGTTAGAGAAATAAACGAATCACAGTGCAGCCCGGTGTCGGTGCTGGAGCTGAGGGGAGAATGGCCGGTTTTAGCACCGCCAAAACATCCCGAAACAGCATTTCAAACGGCGGACCTCGGCAACATGCCTATCCGTCCTCCGGTGAGCCGTGGCCGGCGTGCAGCGGTGCGGCTCCTCGGTGCAGCAGCAGCTAGACGGCCGCCTCGCCAGGAGGAGACGGTGAAGAAGAGAGAAAGAGAGAGATAGAGTCGGTGTGTTGTGCTTATTCTTGTCTAATTTGTGGTCTGATGAACAGTAAGTTCATCTAAACTGGTTTCATCTAAACTGGGTTGAAAAACGATGCAATCTGGTTGCCATGGTAATGAATTACATCTGACCCCCATTCTCTGTTTGAGAAAGAACGTTAACCAAAAAACAGGAAGTAAAACTGTCTGGAGGGGGGCTTTAAGCTCTGGCCTCTTTACCATTAATGTCACCACTGGAGTGAAGCTCATGCATACATTTACAAAGCTTTACTTTGTTCCCTATTTTGTCCTTTGGACCTTGAATCATGCGTCAGTATAAATGTTGCAAACCTTTTACTTGTATGTGTCCTAACAGTCTATAATTATGCTTCTCTGTATGTTTTTGTTTATGCCCTTCAGCTTGGCCAGAGCAACACTGGTACTGATTCCTCTGCTGGGAATCCATGAAGTGGTCTTCACTGTGCTGATAGATGAATGTATAGAGGGCAGCAGTCGCTACGCCAGGAACTTCATCAACCTCACCCTCAGCTCCTTTCAGGTAACACCTGTAAAGTTCAAACATACATACATGGCAAGTCATTTTGTTATAAATCCACATTAACCATAATTTGTAATGTGTAACCTTTTTCAGGGATTCTTGGTTGCTGTGCTGTACTGTTTTGCTAATGGAGAGGTACATTTATTCTGTATGTACTGTAATTTTTCTAAACTTAAAGAAGTTGTAGTTTTGTTGCTTAAACCTAAAGAAGTTGTAGTTTTATTTCCTAAATCTAAAGAAGTTGTAGTTTTTTTGTCTAAACCTAAAGAAGTTGTAGTTGTGTTGCCTAAACCTAAAGAAGTTGTAGTTTTGTTGCTTAAACCTAAAGAAGTTGTAGTTTTATTTCCTAAACCTAAAGAAGTTGTAGTTTTGTTGCCTAAACCTAAAGAAGTTGTAGTTCTGTTGCCTAAACCTAAAGAAGTTGTAGTTTTATTGCCTAAACCTAAAGAAGTTGTAGTTTTGTTGCCTAAAGCTAAAAAATTGTAGTTTTGTTGCTTGAAGCTAAAGAAGCCTTTTTGTTTGTGTTCAAAACGCGTGTTGCTTTTAAGTTTCACTTTTACAACCTAGTAGGTGTAGTAGGCCCCTACAGACCCACATCTATGGTGCTGATAGCAACTGATAACGCCTATTTAATGGCCTGATAATGGTATAACTGGTGACACATTTCTTTATGCTGGAATTTAGGTCCAAGCTGAACTGAAGAAGCGCTGGCAGCTTTTCCTGTTCACCAACCACTTCCAGCTCACGAGCTGTTTTCGGAGTGTGCCCCTCAAGCACCTGTGGAAGTGCACTCGAGGGCGCCGTCCACCGCGCTCTCAGCAGAGTGACTCCTACGACGAGGGTGGCCCTTCCAGAACACATCCGCACCTGCTTCAGGTGGCTGTACATGGAGGAGATGTAGGACTTGGATTTGGAGAAGTTAGAAGTCAGGGACTGAGGGGCTGTGATACAACAGGGCTTGAATTTCTCACCAGGAAGAGCCTGTCCAGTAGTGATGGAGAGATGACGCTCGGGGAGACCATGGAGGAAATTCTGGAGGAAAGCGAGTTCTGATCACCTTTAGCTTGTTGACTACTTTTATCACCTGAGATGGATGGGTTATTGACGAGCTGCCCCATTTTTGTATCAGTTGGTTTGTGATAATTTGATTAATTGCAAATTTGTTATGGTACTTAATATAAGTGCATGTTTTCATATTGCAGTGCAACACCAACTGAATTGGGTCTTGTTGCCCTGTAGATGGGCCCTGTGTTAAGTCTAGACCTTCATTATTGTTTTCATTGTGCTCATAGGGTGTGTATTCCCAAATAAAGCCACCCTTATAGTTGACACATGCAGACAACCTAAAGGGCTGGTTTCACCCAAGCCCCCAGGCTTGTTGATCCCAACTTTCGTAGTGGCCAAATGGCGGTACTGCAGCTACCGTGATGCCAAACAGACTTTTTCCCATAGACTTACATTGGGGAAAAGACGTCTGTAACTCAGCGGATCATTTTTTCTGAGGTGAAATCAACTTCCCAGTACGAACACTCTAATAGCCCTTATTTAAAAAAATAAGTTTTAAAGTTGTAAAACACAAATAGCCAAATCCAGAGTTATTTCCTTCCTCTGTTCATGTGAGTGAGACCCAGATCGAGGCCGGAGCGTGACGTTGGGATGCCGTGACCGAGTCATGTGACCGAGTGGACGCTACTGCGCATGTTCCATGTGCCCAAGGTCCGGGTACTTTTCCAGACGGAAGTCAAGCCATTTTGTCTTCATGCGCCACTGAGCAACTTTCATAGGAATGACCGGGGCCCCGCCTCCAACGCTGTGTCCAGTTCCTTTAATACATCCATGGTTTCACCAGAAAGTCCCTGTGGAATAGGCCGTGATGGAGGCTTGATGAATACTCACATGGATAGTTGGTGAGCTAACTGTCAGTTAGCAAGCTCATTAACTTGGTCGCTATAGTGGGACGATGTCACATTGTATATATTTAAGATATGTATTTGTACCATCAACTCCTGTCTAAAATCTACAACAGAGGAGGGTAAAATAAAATTGGATGGTGCCCCCTCCCCAGTTTTGAACTCTCTTGCCCTATTTTTTTCAAAGTTCAGCATTGTCAGGGCGGTTTGCATCGGTCATAGCCACACATTTCTGTATCAAAATTCACCAAAGTTGAATTGGACACAATTGGGTTGCCACTGTTTTCCAGGAAGTAACATCTTTTTTTCCAGGATGTGTAAGTTTCCATTTCATTGGATGTTTAATGTGAGCTTGGAGACAACAGGGTAGATACACTGCACCGTGTGTACGAGGTTTGAGTGTGTGGGGAGGGGTTCCACAAACCTGGGGCCTCCTAACAGGTTAATCCATCCATGCCTTCTCGTTCCTCATGGTGATGGAATTTCTGAAACATCATGCAATTTAGGGAGGTATACTTCAAACTGGGAATGTTGAGAATTCTAACAATTCTCTGGGAATATAAGGGGAGTTTCAGAAACTGGGTCACTTGAATTAAATTAAATGAATTTCATGCATTTTACAACGTTTAGTACATATGAATTGCATTTGATCAATTGTAACAGACACCAGACAATACTAAAATGTTTACTGTAGATTTAAAGGTCCCATATTGTAAAAAAGTAAGATTTTCTTGTCTTTTATTATAAAGCAGGTTTAAGTGCTATATAAATACTGTTACACTATCAAAACGCTCAATATACGGAGAAATACACACAGCCCGTATTCAGAAACTGTGCGTTTGAAACAAGCTGTTGCTAGGCAACAGCTTGAGTCCATGTTTACTTCCTGTCAGCTGATGTCATTCACACACACTGCAACAGGATATAAACTGGGACACATTTAGAATGTTTATGTTTAAAACCGTGTAATGGTCTAAATATTGTATATTTGTGACATCACAAATGGAAAGAAATCCTAACGGCTTGTTTCAAACACACAATTTCTGTATACGGGCTGCGTGTATTTCTCCGTATATTGAGCGTTTTGATAGTTTAACAGTATTTTATATAGCACTTAAACCTGTTTTATAATATAAAATATGTGAAAATCTCACTTTTTACAATATGGGACCTTTAAAGACATTTTTTGGAAGACTATCTTTTTTTTAAAATTCAGGCCAATCATTTGATTTATTCAGAGGAAACGGTTATCTTTGATGAGTGCTCTACAGTTACAGCATAAACATACAATGAATTTCATACAATTGTAAGCATATAATGTACACTTTTCATATTTGTACGTACAGTAAACCTCACAGCGAACCTGATACTATACAAATGCAACACCATTGTTAAGCATTTTTTTCACAAATTTGTGTTTTATTTACCATGTAAAATATAATACAACAATATAACTGACCTGACATAGTAGGCTATGTCTGAAATGATGTCTGGTGAATGAATGATGAAAGATGAAATGATGAATGTCTTGAATGAAACAATATTCCATACAATGCAGCCACAAAGAAAACATTCTATAAAAATTATATTAAAAATTATCATTAGTACAATAACAGTACATATGTTACAATTTGTTGATGTTAATAGTGATGTTTTATATCAAGTTTTCAGAATGTATTTTACAATATACAATTTGCCTCATTTTGAAAGTTACTGTAATTGTATTAATAATTATCTTTTTTTTTCAAAGGTCTGTTTGAGGTTATGTTGTATAGAATGTTGTGTTTATGGCCGTATGTGGCTTGCCATTTACGTGAAAAAATTAAAGCTGTTTTAAAGTGTTTTTGTGCTTCACCACTATATTCACATGTATTATCCTTGACAACATAGTAGTGCTTGTTCCAGATAGGGAGGTGGGGGGGGGGGTTCCCAGTAAAATAACAGTAAAGAACTGGCAGCAGGGTTGCCTTTATGTTACTGTAAAATGAACATTATTATACTGTTGCTGAAATTTACAGCTTTGTACTGTTAATGAAAAATACAGTTTGAACTTTTTTTTTTTATTAATTTCACAGTATTTTACAGTTAATTTACTGTTTAAAGATACATTATATAGTTGTTTTTCATCTTTTTTTACATTATCTTACTGATTTGTTTTAATGCACTATTTAGGTTGTATTTTTTACATACATTTTAATAAACATTATTTTTTGCCTAGATGAATAGACTTAGCAGGTTACAGACATAGGATTAGTCACACTAAATACAATTTAAGGCACTTGTTAGGAAAAAGGCTATAATAGACTTGTTTACACTTTTCCCAAAATGTCTGTCTATAGCTGGCTACAAGCACAGAATGCAAACCATAACAACATGTGAGTGAAGAACAGAGCTAATTCACTGATTTTCCAATCATGTACAATGTACAAGCCTCACATGTGCAGATCAGGTCCCAGAATTAAAAAAAATACTGCATGAAACTGTTACTGATGATACTTTAGACAGTTGATCAGCAGTAAAGGGCTGTTTTTTAAGAATGCATTATAGTTCAAATAACACAGGAAAGCACTTTAACTATTTACACTATAAGTACATATACAAACACACCACCTAAACCCTATAATGTTTCAGTTGGAATATTATTGGAATATTATAGGCCTAAGTTGGCAGATGCATAACCAAAGTATAATAAATAAATAAATAGCACTGGTTTGACAGCTTTAGTTGCTTTACAGATCCTGACCGTAGGATAAGATAAGATAAGATAAGATATTCCTCTATTAGTCCCACAGTGGGGGAATTTGCAGTATACCGCAGCAAAAGGGATATTGCAGAAACGAGAAGCATCAGTAAAAACAAAAAGCAGGATACAACACAGTAAAACAAAAAAAAGCAAAACAAAAGTGAAACAAAATATGAACAATTTAAATAGAAGGAAATATAAAAATAGGAACAATATAAACAAGGGGAAATATTAAAAATAGGAACAATTATTATTATTGAAACTATTAAAATAATTGCACAAGTGTAAAAATGATACTTTACAGTGATTGGAATTAAATTCCGCCTGAAAGTATTGCACAGTATGAATTACACCTGAGTAGCGGTGATATTGCACAGTCGGTGTACAGTATAGTGCAGTTATTGTCAGTTTTTTGTTATTGTAGTTATTGCAGTTATTGTCATGTATTGATACAGTTTTACAAACATGTGCACATGCAGGAAATATTAAAAATTGGTTTATGCATCTTTCTTGCCAGAGAACTTCAGTTTCCGCTTCTTCAGAGGCCAGACGTGCTGAATCAAGTGCGCATGCGCGAGAGTTTTGCGGTTTGCGGAGGGTGGAAAGAGGAGACATCTCGCGTCATATCTTCGGGGTACAACACATGCGCAGTAAAATCTGGTCCGCACTCTCCGAAATTGAGCCAATCGCAACGGACGACCGCAGCTTCAGATACACTACGCATGCGTCAAACCCCAAACCCAAGACTAGGGTCCGTCCGTGTACCATCCTCCTACAATAAGCCTTGTTCTAGACACGACTCCACGGCAGACAAACACCGCCATCTCCTGGCTCCACCTGTACAGTACATGGATGTATTAAAGGCGCAGTACAGTTTAAGAAAAACAATAGCAGCGCAGCAGCAGTAGACAAGTACGGACAGATCATTTAAACCAGACAAGTTAAACAGGCGGTAAACCGGAACTGGTAAATATAACTGGTTGAAGACTTATTAACGTTTTTCCTCAGCACTGTGTGGTTTCCTGCCAGGATACTCTCCTTTGGGTTACCACCAACAAGACGTGTCAGAGATGATGAACTCGGTTGTTGTGTTCAACCTCCAGGAAGCATAATGTGCATTGATCAGCGACACCGAATAAGACTGTTAGCCACAACGGAAACATTGTTGTCTTCCTGAGTGTAGTGTTGCATCCAGGTGCAGTCTGTCTGTTTTGATATCGCAAGTAGGCACAAAATGGAGGCTAATACGTTGTTAAGTTGTCTGCTGGATGGTATGGAGCCGTGTTAGGCTTAGACTGGTTCTGTCGGACAGAGAGAAAGAGGATATGTCAGGAATAGAGTGAGCTCAGCTACTGTTGGCTCCAAACTCTAACGTTAGTGATATTAGGCTGTGCGTACAGTCCAAACCGGATGTTTGGTTTTCTGAACCGCCTCTACAGCCACTAAAGTAGAGGTAACACAACATGAGCGACTCTGGGGATCCAGCCGGTGTTCCCGCCTCCTCCGGCCGCAGCAGAGGGACCGGGCAGAGTTTGACGGCGGGCAGAGGAGCACTCCCAGGCCGGGTCAGGAGTCTGTCCTCCCCGGCTCCACCTGGAAGACTGACGTCCCTCAGAACCAGGGACCTGACTCTGGGGGGAGTCTTCAAAAAACCAAAGGTAATGAATGACACACCAAAAGGGCTGGAAACATGAATATTAATTACCCTTTATGATATTAAAGCACTGATAGACTGGACACCAGAAACTGGTACTTCATATTAATATCAAAGGTCCCATATCGTGCTCATCTTCAGGATCATACTTGTATTATGTGTTTCTACTAGAACATGTTTACATGCTGTAATATTTCCTCTTACTTACTGAATATGCCTGTATTTACCCTGTCTGAAAGGCTATATACCTATAATGATATATATATATATATATATATATATATATATATATATAAGAATCTTGCAATACAATACAGTACGTATCATGATGGGGTTACGATTCAATACATTGCGATACTCTAAGTAAGACGATATATTGCGATTTTTATTTGATTGCAAATTTAAATAAAGTATTGACTGAGTTAATCTTTGCATTATTAAAACTATTAATAAAAAATCGATAGTGTTTTTTGAGAATCGATACAGTATCACAACACATGATATTGTGATATTCTATTTTTTTTCTCGATATTTTCTTATACCCCTAATATATACAGTATATTATTCATATTCAACATTAATTATCAGTAGTTATTCTCAGACGGATATCACTGTTTGTTGTATGTAGAGGTGTGTTTGCGAAACGGGGAAGATCGAGACAGACAGCCTGCCGCGCCGCGAAGCTTTGAATACCTTCAAATATTTTTCATATATATATATATATATATATATATATATATATATATATATATATATACTACTTCCTGTCAGCTGATGTCACTGCAACCAGAAATAAACTGGGACAAATTTAGGAAACTGAAATGGTCTATGTGCTCAGTTTCTGAATACGGACTGTGTGTATCTCTCCATTGATTGAGTGTTTCAATATTTCACAGTATTTATACAGCACTTAAACCTGCTTTATAATAGAAAAACACATGAAAATCTCACTTTTTACAATATAAGACTTTTAAAAAATGCCTAAGTAGAGAATCAAATTAAGTCGAAATGTCTCACATGAATGTCCAGTTAATGGATTCCCATACACTCTACACTGCAACATGTTGTATAGGCTACTATAGCCTATAAAGGCCCACTGCAGAACTCTGAAAACTCCTTTAGGCAAATAAAGCCATCCTTTTGACTCGTTGGTCTGTTTGCACAACTACATCAACCAGTGTGCAGCTGGAAGATGCACAGATAACCCTGTTTCAAGCCCATAATATTAATAATAACTTAGCTCTTTCATACTGGATGATAATGTGATACTGTTTACATTTCCTTCTTTCACTGGAAGGTCAGGGGTCAGGTTCAACTTCAGGCTCCCAGTAAGAAACTCTCATTTGGTTTAATAGCTGCTTTAATGTTAAGAGGAGGGTCACAATTAAATATTTAAGGGATCCTACTAGTTGTAAATCAGTATCATCACTAACATAGATCATAGTCCTGTAATACTGAACCTGGTAGCTAGAAAATCATTTCCTGCATATTAAATGTATCCTGTATTTGCAGCACCTTTGTTTAAAGAGATACTTGGCATTAACAATGTTCTATATTTCTTCTCTGTTCTCTTTTTTTTGTCAAAGAAAACCTTTGAGCCAAATGTCCACGCTGTGAGGAAAAGCAAAGACGAGTGAGTGAGCATCGATAAGATGATTCCAGTCTCCTGTTTAACGATGAACGTTTTAAGCGTTGCATATTTTGTACCGTTGGCGTGTAGTGATTATAAATATCATGTCCAGGTTGAAGGGAGAGATCTCTGTGGCTCCAAAAAAGGAGAGAAGAGAGAGGGATGAGAGGAGGAGAGAGAACAGAGGGAGGAGGAGAGAGAGGCCTCAGACTATCCAGTCTCACTCCATCTTTGAGCAGGGTCCCGCCGACACCGTACGCAAAACAGGTGCACTACTTCTTCTTCTGCTTCTTTCTCTCCAGCGTGCACACTAGAGGTCTGATGCAGGTGCACTTGTTCCCCATCTCTCTGTTCAGGCTGGCGTGGTGCTACAGACCTGCATGACTCCGCCACCTCTCCTGTGTGTAAACTGGTGAAGAAAGAGAGGAACGTCTCAGAGGAGGATGAAGATGAGATACTCAGTAAACTACAGAGGGATGATGTGAGTACTTCCTACTAGCTGCTACACCTTAAATGATAAATTCACAATTTTTCAAGTCTGTCTTAAAACAAGTCAGGTGCCCGTATGAACATTTTTCTTGCTGTAATTGTTCCTCCTGAGGTTTATATGAGGCTTCAGCAGTCCGAGTTAGTCAACTCAATTAGGTCTCATCCACAGTTAGTCTTTTTGTGTTACTATCCCTCCCCTGCAGCTCAGCAAGGAAACGCTGACTGTGGACACACAAAGATTGAATTTGGTACCGTTTCTCTGGGGTCAACAAGCGATCAATGGTTCTCGACTGTGCTTACAGTGCTACTGGGGGCCAAGAAATCTGCCGGCTCCAAACAAGCACGGCACCATGGGCGCCGGAACTAAGGGGGCCAAGGGGTCACTGGCCTTTACGTCCCTGTCCCACTTTCTCATTAAGATCCCAAATCACTGTGTCTCCGCAAATGCCCCCAGCATTGTAAAAAAAGATGTTTCAATCGTTCCCGCCACCCCGTGTGTTTCAAGACTGGAGGGTCTCAGAGGTGTTTTTTACTCTACAGATAATCTCTCATTTGAATCTGGTCAGCAGCTGTCTGCACGGCTCCGTCTCAGCTGTGTCTCACGTAACCGCAACCTGAACTCAAGTGTTTATTTACGATTCAAGTCTGTCTTTTCTCGACAATAATGTACAGGTATGCGCGTAAACGCAAGATTGAGATTGATTGGAAAGGCCCTAGCGTGAGTTTTACAGCACCCCTCGCCGCTGCCGTTGAGCTCTCGCTCACCCTGCGGGGAGGGACAGGATTGCCGGCGCGACTGTCAACTGGAGCTGACTGTCCTCAGTGCGAGGTGTCTGCAGCGATGTCGGCACCCCGTCTCGTTTACCATGCTGATGATGTGTGACTTTTTGCCATCAGCATTCATAACCAGACAACCTTTATGATTAAATTGTTTACTAGAGCACCAAGTTCTTCAGAGACCTAGCCTCGTAATGTTGCTCTCAAAGTGAACCAGATTGATGTATTTAACTTTAAAATGTACAACATTTTCTTCCAGGGAAGCACCCCTCCTCCCCCCACGGAGTTGTGGTCGTGTTTATTTGTGCTTTAGAACGTAACCGCTATGAAACAATCAGAAAATAACGTTTTATTTCTCTGATTCGCTGCTTTGTTCTCACTAACGCCGCTCCCTTTCTTCATTCACTCAATTGCTCTCTCTCTCTCTCTCTCTCCCTCCCTCGCCCGTTGAGCGGAGGAGGAGGGGCCAACTTTGACAACAACGGTCACATATTATACTTTTAAGACGGACTTGAAAAATTGTGAAACTACCATTTATAGTTGCATTTATTTTCTTGGCCACTTGGGGGCAGCACATCAAGCTGAAAACACAACATATGACATATTTATCACCTTGAGGTTGTTGTAGCTATTGTGTTAGTAGTTGCCTGTTTACACATGCAGCAGACACAGTGCAACAGAAGCATTCATTGTGTTCACCTGATGGTTGTAAGTCCAGAATTTGCTCTCCTTGTATGTAGCTCTGGTTTGTTCTCCACCAACTCCTGAGAAATATACCTGACTACGATTGACACCTTTCACATTAGAATATTGACTTAAACATCATAACATACACTAAAGCAGGGGTCCCAAACTGCTTTTCCTCTCTTTTATTTTAGAGTAATTGTTTATTTTATTTAGGCTTATTTCATACTAACATTTAAGAAGTTGCACCTAGCTGTTAGGGATGCACAGATACCGATACCGGATGGGATATCGAGCTGATACTGACTCAAATAGCTGGATTCGGTATCGGTGACAATGGGTCTGATCTATTCAATTTAGATCTATGTTTATATACCATAGATATTATATAATATAATACTAATTCCTGTTTAAGTTTTGACCTTTTTTTTTTGCTGCATTAAAAAGGTTTACATTTGAATTGTGATTACTGTTAATTTTTAAGATTTTTTGCCAAGTTACTGGTGTACGATTTATTACTTATTTATTATTTAAGAATACAAATTTATTTTTTTATAAATAAAATAAAAATGTGTATTTATTTGTTACATTTTATTTTACAAAGTTAAGAAAAAGTCAAAACTGATGTTGCCTTACACATAAAAGAATGATGCCAGTCACTTCCACACAGTGAGGTTTAAAGGTTATTAATTAAACACTGGTATCGGATCTGTACTCTGTATCAGCCGATACCCAAAACCCAGGTATCGCTAACGGTATCGGGACTGAATAAGTCGGATCGGTGCATCTCTACTGGCTGTGCAACACAGCACTCTAATTTACTGCGACAAAACTCACACAATAATGTCTCTTTCATAGACCTGGAGGACAGAGGGACAAGTGGAGAGATGTGTCTGTTTCCGGTCTCATCTGCCAGCAGAAAGCTGCTGTATTCCAGGAATACAGTCTCAGCTCAAAGTTTTATGGTTCTGCACACTGTTAAGCTGCACAGCGTTAGTTTGTAATGACTGACCCAGTGGTAGTAATAATAGCAATCACCCATCTCAGCATTGGTCGTAACTAATGTTATATGTTGCACCTACAGTTCATAGATGATCCAGGTCTGAGGAATGATGCCAAGCTGAAACCCACCCAGCTGCCTCTGTGTCAGTCCAGTAGCTTCAATAAGAGTCAGACACTGACAACCACCACAACATGTGAGAAAACCACCTTTGACTACTACTGCTGCTGCTGCTGCTGCTGCTGCTGCTGCTGCCTCACCACTAACAGTGTCACACTACATGCCTGTTAACAAGGAGCTCATTTCAGTCAGGACACTCGCGTCCAGGTTTCAACCATTTATTGCAGCAATGTGGGTTTTTTTTTGGCGTTGTGTCTCTATACTCATGTGTTGCTCTGGAACAAACAGACTGTCCCTGAGCTCACAAAAACCCCTGACAGAGTCTGAGATTGCTGATCATATTAAGGAAAATGTGACTAAATCCTGATACAGGAGGAGGCTTGAGAGATGTAAGGAGCTCTGACAGCCGGCAGCAGTGTAGCAGCATGGACGCAGAACTCAGCGTTGTTGCATGCAGGCTGAATGAGCATCAAATGTCTATATGGATTGCTTCTTGTAGGAGATAGGATGAGAAAGAGGTACATGCGTGACTGAATAGACCAGGGGTTAGCAACCTTTACCTCTACTATAAGAGCCATTTTAGGCAACAACAAAAAAAAAAATCTGTCTGAAGCCGCAAAACATCTGAGCATCGTGATGAAGGTAACACAGTTTATAGTCTAAGTATATAGTATATAAGTCTAATGCAGTGAGAGCCAAAGAGCTAATGTACTACGGAGTATTAGGGCCACATTGAGGGAAAAAACATCTGAGATTTACAGAATAAAGTCATAATATTACGTGAAAAAGTCATAATATAACAAGAATAAAGTCATAACTTTACGAGAAAAAATTAAATAACACGTAAAATTACTACTTTATAATATTATGACTTTATTCTCATAATATTATGACTTTGTTCCCGAAATCTCAGATTCATTTTTTTTCCTCAGTGTGTCCCTAATACTCCGTCGTACCGTCGTTCCATAGACCTACCACAATGATAAATAAAAATGAAAATGTAAACAAAAAACAGTTATTCATTTCCATTTTTAGAACTCCACAGGGAGCCACTGGAGAGGGGCTGAAGAGCCACATGTGGCTCCAGAGCTGCAAGTTGCAGACCCCTGGTATAGAGTATGAAACATGTGACTATAAGATGACTTCCATGCCTTCCTTGGACTACCACGAGGCTGCATGTCTGTGCATGATCAATAAGTAACCTGTTGCAGTCCATTCTTGTGTTGAAGTGTTTGTTGGTTGGTCATGTCGGCAGGTCCAGAGAAATCTCCTCTGTTCAGACCTCCGTCCTGCAGAGCTCCGTCCTGCAGAGCTCCGAGCAGAGCGGACTACAGCAGCAGAACAGAGCTGCCCAAACCAGAGCAGCCGTCCGTGGTAGAGCTGCTGCAGGACCTCAGCCTGTCCGGCAGAGAGGAGCTCTTCTTCATGCAGTTACCTGACAGTATGCCGGGGTCCAGAGTGTCCGGACAGAAGGCTGACCCCCCTCCTTTAGGATCTGCAACAGAGAAAGCTGCCAAGAAGGAAGGCAAGCCTGAAGACAAGAGGACGGCACATCTACAAGCACAAGTGAGTTAACAGAGAAAACACTAAGGAGTAACTTTTGAGCACAATATGTGGTGTGTTGCATCTATTCCATCCATGCAATTAAGTGTCTTTATTTGTGCACATATTAAAGCAGCAGTGGGTAGAAATGGAGCAAATATGATTTAAAAAAAATTATTTTTATAAAACAGTCACTATATCCTGACAGTAGTGCATGAGACAGGTAATCTGGAAAAAATCATGTTCCTCTGTGTCCTCCGGTGCTCCTAACGGCATCTGCAAGATTTCACAGACCGGCGGAAAACAAGCAATCAGAGCTGATCTGGAGCCTTGCCGTCTCTGAGCAGCTGTCAATCACTCACAAACTCCGGTCAAACTAGGCAGCGCTGATCAAATATGAATCAATATTCTGTTACTGTAGTGCCTATTTCTCTCCTCAGATGTTCTCAGAATCATCTTGTAGTGTACTGTTTAGCTGTAAAATGAGAAAGTTTGTGACCCGGCAGCCATGTTGAGATCAAGTTGAAGAAATACCAAGCACCGCCCACCAGCCAGAGCACAACCAATAGGAACGCTCTCTCAATGAAATGACCTGTGATTGGTCAAAGTCTCCCGTCACGGGCTAGATGTTCTAAAGTCTGAAAACAGAGCCATGAGGAGGAGCAGAAGTCTAGTTTTCTCTCAGAACACTTGAATTACAATATGCTGAAAGGTTATTATGGGATTTTTGCCCAGTGATGCCAAAAATATACTACATAGCAGCTGTGAAAAGGTTTGCACAATGTTCCAGAAAAGAGCCCTGTATATCCAAAACGTTTTTGTAGAGAAGTTTAATATCAGGCTGTTCAACATATATACATTTTTGTATATTTATTTTGGCATGAAAATTGTCAAATGTACAGATATTTAGTAGTAGTAGCAGTAATGGTTACTTTTCAGTCCACAAAAATGCTACTATCAGCCAGTTCTGAACAGGTTGTGTCTGTCTGCCTGTCCTCAGGAGGGTGCGGGGAAGGACAGCTGTCCTGTGCTGTCCCAACTCCCAGAAGGATTTTTGGGTAAACTGCAGATCAGGAAGTCAGGAAAGGTGGAGCTGAAGCTAGGTCACATCGTCATGGACGTCTCCGAGGGAGCCGCGTTCTCCTTCCTGCAGGTAAAACCTCTGACTTTACTCCAATATGTCACTTTGCTTGTTCAAAAGGAGCAAACTTTAGGCAGGATTATGTGGAATTTTGATTAAAAAAAAGCCTTTGCATGGCTTGTTTATGAAACAATTTTTAAAAACGGATGGTTCTGACTAGGGCTGTGTATTGGCAAGAATCTGACTTGTAGGTTTTCATCAGGGGTCACAACACACAAAACCAAAATAAATGCATCACATTTCCCTTGTCCTCATTACAAAAATTTGATTTTTGATCATTTTCTAATCCCCATCTGAACAGTATTTGTCCTGGTATCAGACACACGTCTCCAAGGAAGTGGTATATCAAACATATCTTCCCAGTAGAGTTGAAATTTGTAAAACATTCCATTTAAAGGGACTGTTAGTAATCTCTTACACGTATAAATCATTGCTGGTCGGTGTCCCATGCGCGCTCGCGTGTGTCTACGCTATTCAGACTCAGACTCCAACACAAACTACACGGAAGCACCAAAACCTCTTGGTTGTATCTAGTGAAGCCCGTCTGTTAAACAGTGTTGGCCGCGGTCGGAGGACGCGGGGGAGACCATAGCTTTGGTCTCCAGGACCGGAGTCTCTGCTGTACTCTGCTCCTCTGCTTGCCTTCACTCACACGCCGCGCTCGTTCTCGCGCTTTCGCTCCACCTCTCACGTGCATGTGCGCACACTCCACACTGTAGAAGAGTTGGTTTAGCTCTGAGAATATCTAGTGAATGTAAAGTGGACGTTTGTTCAGAAATAACTGCTGCAGCTCCTCCAGACCAACAGAGGTTTCCCGTGTCTTGTGAAGTGACGGGGCTCCGCAGAGAGAAACGTTATCGTCTCCGACCAAAACTCCGGTGTCTCCCCTGTTCCCTCCGGCCGCGGTCGGGAGGCTGAGGCAGGAAAAGCCAACACTAGGATCAGCATTGATTCATGGAGAGACCTTCGTCTGGTCAGCTAACATTACTGCCAAGCAGCTGAAATATAGAGTGATATTGTGCTTTTAGCTGACGTGTGTCGCCTCACTGTTGAGCGATGCTCGTTCATGTCTATGTAGAGCGAGCACAAGCGCGAGCAACAGGACGCTGACTTTAGTTGACTTAACGGCCACAGGTGTCGCTGTTAACAAGCATGATCTGATTCTTGTAAACAGTCCCTTTGAGTTCACTTCAGTATGTTGTTGTTGGTTGGTAGGTAGGTAGGTGTAGGTGTAGGTGTAGGTGTAGGTGTTGTTGTTGTTCTCCCAGTAGAGAAAGGTCACTTCAGAATTTTCCTATGTAAAATATTCTGAAAAAGAGCAAATCGGGTGAATATAACAAATTCTCTGCTAATTACAGCACTGAACGGATTTGTTCATACAAGTCATTTTTGTAGTGTCTTCTTGATACTATGTCTCAGGTTTAAATGTTTTTTGTTCTATGACACCATGTGCAACTCACTTTGGTCTGACCAGTCACTGGCAGACCAGTCAATGCATCAATATGACTACCAACACACAGGGAGTATCTCATATACCACCTTACGTCTGAACCCTCCATTTAAATGTCGTGGCCTCACTGTTTTGAGCGATGCTCGTTCATGTCTATGTAGAGCGAGCACAAGCTCGAGCAACAGGACGCTGACTTTCGTTGACTTAACGGCCACAGGTGTCGCTGTTAACAAGACATTTCTGATTCTTATAAACAGCCCCTTTAAGTAAAAAGTGCATCAAATATATCACAGCAGGTTTCATAAGAATATACATTTCCATCTTTCCTTCCTCCTGCAGCAACTGGTGTCTGTGCGTCTGTCTGACGGTCGGACCGGAGACATGATGGTGTTGGGAAACGTCCACCACAAACTGGTCTTGTCTCCTGACTTCCAGGCGTTACTGAGACAAGCTGCAACACAGCAGCAACAAGGACCCTGATTGGCTCTCATCGACTCCACAGAAACCCAACAACACGGCTGGAAGTCACTCACTCTTCAGCGGTTGTGTAGGATTCCTGATCTGATGTTTTGTTACTACACCGACCAGAGGTCTGTACTACGAAGCCAGTTCAACATACCCAGGATATCTTCTCCTTATCTGGCTTCACTAACTCTAACAAACGAGATCCCGCTAAGCGGTTCTACGACGGTGAATCAACTCGGTAAATCAACCCAGGGTTTCTCAATCTGGCTATGAGCGCGTTCACATGAACGGGGCGGTGTTTGCAGCATGTGACCAATCACAGACATGGACAAGTCTACTGTCGGCAGAGCCAAGAGCAAACTATATTAGACAAATACGAAGAATTTAAACACATAACTAGACTAACATTAACACAGTTGAAGCTGCCAAATGCAGGAAGAACAGCTGGAAAAGTAAAAAAATTGCCGATGTGTGAATATGTAAATTAACTGATTTACTAATTTAACCTAGATGGAGCAGTGATGTATAAATAGCTTTCAGAGTATAATGGATGACAAGATTATTCTTCATTGTGGCATTTAACAATGTAATGGTATGACTATTTCAGTCTTCTTTCAGCTGCGTCCTCGTCTCCGGCGGTGTGAAACAGATTGAGAGCAAGTAAAAAAATAAATCTAAAAACATAATTCAAAGTGGTAAACACCCACAGGACACAGCCAGCTGTCCTTCCTGCATCTGTCAGTTTAAACTGTGTTGTTTTAAGTCTGGATTATGACTTTACCTTCTTCATATGTGTGTAATATTATCATACGATCAGCGTACCGAGCTCTGATTGGTCAGTAGGAGGTGCTTTCATACGAGTTGATCTCTTATCTGGAACATAACCTGCTCCGGAGCAGGTCAGGTGTTCAGCATCAGTTACCATGGTGATCTACCTCGGTAAGAAGTGATCCACCGTCGTATAGGACTGAAAACCCTGAAGGGTTAAAGGTCCCATATTATGCTCATTTTCAGGATCATACTTGTATTTTATGTTTCTACTAGAACATGTTTACATACTGTAATGTAAAAAAAAACTTTATGTTTCTCATATAGTCTGCCTGAATATACCTGTATTTACACTCTGTCTGAAACGCTCCGTTTTAGTGCATTTCAATGGAATTGCGTTGCTAGGCAACAGCTTGGGTCCATGTTTACTTCCTGTCAGCTGATGTCGTTCACATACACCGCAGCAGGAAATAAACTGGGACACATTTAGAATGCTTAAGTTTAAAACTGTGAGATGGTATAAATATTGTAGATTTGTGACATCACAAAAGGACAAAAATCCTGACGGCTTGTTTCAAAAGCACAGTTTCTGAATACGGGCTGTGTGTATTTCTCCGTATATTGAGCGTTTTGATACTGTCACAGTATTTATATAGCACGTAAACCTACTTTATGATATAAAAGACATGAAAATCTCACTTTTTACAATATGGGACCTTTAACCCTGAAGTTACCTCGCTAACGCCAAATCCTGCTTCGTAGTACAGGCTTCTGGTCACTGTTCATTCTCTTTACCTCTTGCTTAGAGGTTTTTAAGGCAGCTATGTAGGTTACCCTCAGTAACCTGTTTTCATCATGTTTATGGTATGATTTATTTTTGTAAATTTGTAACATCTTGTTATGCCAAACAATCTCAATGTTTCTGTTTTAAAGATTTATCAAATAAAGGCTTTTTGCCTTTATTTGATATTCATGGGAGTGGAAGAGAGGGGGGGTGACATGCAGCATACGATTTCTGGCCGTTGTGGTAAGGACTCGGTACATGGGATGTCCACTCTGCCAGGTGAGCTACCAGGGCGCCCCAGAGACCATCTCTGAACAGAGACAGTGGTTGTCATCATGTATGGCTTAGGGATGTTAATAATTAACCGTTAACCGACATTAAGATTTTTAACCGATTAACGCTATCGGTTAAAACGGTTAAAAGAAATATTAAAAATGAATTAAAAAGCAGGACACAGGAAGTTGGCTTGGAGGAGTCGTAGCATTTATTCACCGATAAATAAACTGTACACACACTGTCTGCTACAGCTACGTTCACAGCTACGACACCAGCTACAACACCACCCCACGCTCACACGGTCTGTCGGACACTCGCTAACGTTGCGCCAGGCAGACACTCAGCTGAGCACCTCGCAGCTAAACTAAATGATCCGATGGAGACTTTTACTGGGAAAGTGGCTGCATGGGTCCTCGACACTATACGCAGCATCGTAGCTGCTACAGTAACTCTCCCTGACGGTGAACTGGGGACTCAGTTGTCTGTTGTGCTCATACACAGCAGTTGGCGCACCGCTGCATGCGAGGCGCTAATCTTGTCGGTTAACGGTTAATAGTCGGTTAACGAGGGTCGGTTATCGGTTAGGAAAAAAAAATCTAAATTGGCGTCCTTACTATGGCTAAGTTTCTAGACTTTGGTCCAACAAAACCACCGAGTTACTGAGTGTATTTTTAGCTTACAGATGCTTTGATAACTGAATTTTCGTATGTTTTAGTGTAACAGTGCGACGAGGAGATAACTATGTTCCTTTTATTAATGCTCATAGACCTGCCTCTCACCATGTGTGTGTAATGTTTTGTGTTCAGTAGACTAAATGGTGCAAAATGTACATTCCCGGACCGCTCAACCAGTAGCTGCACTGATTGCACTATTCTGATTTCCAGCTGTACCAGGTACCCAGGATATGCTCAGAACTTAGGTCATAAAATAACCTTCAGAACAGCTTTATGATTTTGTCTCCCTGGGAGAGTTCAAAACTGTGTATGAGTGCAATTGTTATTCCATAACTGGATTTTGTATCATGTGTCTGTTTGTAACATGCTCTATTTTTAACTGTCTGTTTCTGACATGCTTTATTTGATCATTTTTGTAACCTTGTAACGGTGTGCTGTCTTGGTCAGGTCTCCCTCCACTTTAATCTCAAGGTGGTTAAATAAAGGTTTAATAAAGATTTAAATATTAATTTAAGAAACTGATGTGCAGCTGTAACTTTTGTAGTATTTAGCTTAACTTAGATATAGTAGTATTTTCAGTATTATTAATATTAGATGTTTGTTTTGTCTGTTTGTAAACCTGCATGTTTTTTTTTTGCCATCTCAACATCATTCACTTCTCCATCAGAGAATATATTCAATAATATAAACTTGTTATGCATTTTAATTAATTCAATGAATAAATTTTTTAAATAAAATTATAAAGATGCAGTGTCACGCTGGAATATGACCTACATCAACACAAAAGAACGGCAGATATTGTAGCGACGGGTGCAGGAGTCTCAGGAGAAGACTGTGTTCTTGACACGCTCAGTGAGTAACGTCCAGGTAATGTTCACTGTTGTTCACTGATGTTCCTGTTTAATGAAGAAATTCACTTCACAGCATAAAGACTTTTATGCAGACGGACCTTGTTGATGATATGATGACTGGCTCTCTGGTGTGGCTGCCCCGAGCATACAGCGTGTGAGCTGTAAAAACGTGCAATGGTCACCCATGCATGATGACACGTTCTGTTCCACCTGTGTCCAATATAGAGTTTACCTGCAACACCTCTCTACACTGCCACCCTTGGTTAACTTAAAGGTCCCATATCGTGCTCATTTTGAGGTTCATACTTTTATTTTGTGTTTCTACTAGAACATGTTTACATGCTGTAATGTTCAAAAAAAACTTTATTTTCCTCACACTATCTGCCTGAATATACCTGTATTTACCCTCTGTCTGAAACGCTTCGTTTTAGTGCATTTCAACAGAATTGCAATGGAATTCCTAGGCAACAGTTTTGCTCCATGTTTACTTCCTGTCAGCTGATGTTATTCACATACACTGCAACAGGAAATAAACTAGTACACATTTAGAATGTTTACGTTTAAAACCGTGTAATGGTCTAAATATTGTAGATTTGTGACATCACAAATGGACAGAAATTCTAACGGCTTGTTTCAAATGCGCAATTTCTGAATACGGGCTGTGTGTATTTCTCCGTATATTGAGCGTTTTGATAGTTTAACAGTATTTATAAAGCACTTAAACCTGCTTTATAATATAAAGGACATGAAAATCTCACTTTTTACAATATGGGCCCTTTAAATACTTGATAACCCCCTTTAAGGTACATTTTGAACAGATAAAAAATTTGCGATTAACTCGCAATTAATTGGTATTATATCGAATAACTAACTATAGACAATCGTAATTAATCCCTTATTTATAAGCAGTATACAAACCTTTAATAACTGGTTTATAAACTCACTATAATGTTGTAAGAAGATTTAAGGACAGGTTAAGGGTTTATTAATATACAGTATTTGTCAATAATTATAACCTGTGAAGACATATTTTATGTCATAACTGTATTTATATTGTCATTTATTATCTGTTTATACAGCAGCCTTCACTTCTGGGTGGAGTTATAGTTGTTAACTTATACATTAATAAACACTTTGATCTGCTTAGAGCAGGGGTCAGCACCCTTTACTGTCAAAAGAGCCATTTTAGGCAAAAAAATATATAAAAATAAAAAACTGTCTGGAGCCGCAAAACATTTGAGCATTCTAATGAAGGTAACACAGTTTATAGTCTAAGTATATAGGGTATAAGTCTAAGGGAGTATTAGGGTCACATTGAGGGGGAAAAAATCGGAGATTTCCAGAATAAAGTCATAACTTTACGAGAAAAAAAGTCGTAATATTACGAGAATAAAGTCAAAACTTTACGTGAAAAAAGAAAATAACACGTAAAATTACTACTTTATAAACTTATGACTTTATTCTCGAAATTTCAGATTTATTTTTTTCCCTCAATGTGGCCCAAATACTCCGTCGTGTCATAGACCTACAACAATAATAAATGAAAATGAAAATGTAAACAAGAAACAGTTATTCATTTCCACACATCTTTTTAAAAATCCACAGAAAGCCACTGGAGAGGAGCTAAAGAGCCGCATGTTGCAGACCCCTGGCTTACAGTGTTATAAACCATTTATTAAATGTTTATATAATTCTTATAAATGATAAGGGGGGGACTTGAAATTATTGAATTTCAGCTAAATCATATTGTGACTTTGAGGCTTCCGTAGTGCAGACAACACAGCCTAAACGTATTCTTCTTAATGTTGTTGCTTTCACGTGTAATTTTCAGGCACAATAAAAGGTCATTTTGTAGAAAGATGTATGTAAATTTTTATTCAGTAAACACACAATACAAAAGAATAAATGCAGTAGTTAATGCGGTCTGAATATAGTAGCACTAAATACATTCTACAAGCAAAAGAAACTCTGAAAATATGAAAATATGTCCCTCATAATTAACAAGTGTGTGTCCCAATACAAACATGAAAATCAGAAAGAATTGATTTTAGGACGATTAGCTGACTGGCTGAATTTCCTGAAGCATAAAGGAAGCTTCATACAGTGAAGTCATCCGAGGGGTGGATGACCCTTTATGCCACCAGAACATTATCATTTGGATGAAAGCGCTGTGGGGTAAAAAAAGGTAATTTTATTATCAACCATGACACTTTTTTTTTTTTTTTACAGCAGTTAATTAAACAAAAAGCATCTCGTATAAAGCTCGACTGGAACATTGCATAATTTGGAACTTTAAAACAAAACTTGGTGTTTAAAAAAAACTAAATGTCAGTCAATAATGTTGCTTGTGCCATAAATGACAAAAAGCATTATTTCACAGTTTGAGGTTGTGACTGTACAAAGTTATTATGCTAAATCAGCAACAGCGATGAGACAAAAAATTCAGTCCGGTTGCGTTCATGGGAACCGTGGTACCATCTGATCTTTAGAGGAAACACTTCCATAGGTGACATGTTCAGGATCACGCTGCTGGGATTATACTTTTTATTTATTTATTTTGTCAACAAAAACCCCTTGAAAATTCCAGGAACCATCCATCCATGATCTGTAACCACTTATACCAAATGCACTATTACCTCCTTTTTGCAAAAAACTACAGTGACCAGATGTGTTAGGAAATTACAGACCTTTTTTTTTTTTTTTTTTTTAAAACTATATATTTGTGAGGTGCTTTTAAAGATGTATGCCTTCAGTAGGAACCGATGGCTTGGGGGGATGGGGGCTGAGAGTCACAGACAGCGTAGGTAGGTATATAGAGACGAACTAACACATTGTTGGTTTAGGACTTTTCATTGGATTTGTTGACAAGACAAATAGAATAACACCAGACGTATTCTTTACATTAATACTCTTCATGAAATACCAAAAAATAGAACCATGTGATTGTTTTTGGGGTCTGCAACACTAACCTTTATATTCCCCCTCAAGTATGTTGTGGTTACACTCAGGGTTGTGAAACCTTTTAAACATTGCAGACAGAACAGTATCTATGCCTCCTATAATCACTTTAACACTTCACTCACATGTCTAAGCTTCTGAAATCATTACATTTCATCAAGTAACTCACTTTAACTAACCTTCAACAATCCATCAACTCAACTGACCAATCAGAGCCAGGATGTGTATTTGTAGAGTGACAATAAGATCACATTGTGCCTGGTGCAGTTTTCAAGTTTTTTATGGGTTATTGTGAAATGATCTTGATCCGTCTGAATGCTGTCAAAGCTTTTGCCCTGTTGAACCTAAGAGGCATTCATGACGACTGGGAAAAATGAACCAAGCAGAGCCTGGCCCCGGGTCATCACAACTACTGTCTCCAGTTGTCATGAACCCTCTTTCTTCTCCGCTAGACTCCAGTAGATAAACACATCTTATGTCTTCTTAGTAGTCCTGACAGTTTTCACAGAGCTACTTTTTGTCGTCTTCCTGCTCGTTTTTGACTTTCCTTTAGCGGTGACCTTCGTAACCGCTTTAGCCTTTTTTGTTCCTTTCTTGGCCGCCGGAGTTTTAGCAGCGGATCTTTTCTTGGCGGTCCGGGTCTGCTCTCGGATCAGGTCCTCTCGTCCGATCTCCATCATGTGGTCCTCCCACGACTTCATCTCGTTCTTGTAGCGGATTTTGTCGTCCTCGGCCAGCTGCGTGTAGGCCTGGAGAAGTGGAACAAACGGGAGGAGATCTGAATACAACACTGAACTTCTTGTTTCACACGTGTGTGGCAACGTGAAGAAGCCTTTAGAAGAATAAAGGATGTGTAATGATCGTGTGGCCAACCTGTTTCTGATGACTGAACAGATTCTTCCAGTCCTCCAACAGTGACTTCATCTTTGTCTGAAAGAACGACATCGGCAGAAACATCATATCAATGACTGTTGTTCAAAGCCATGGAAATCTCTTTTGCAATACAAGCACATAATCATATGTATCCCAGCTGCATGTCATTCCAGACAGAATTTAAATTGCCTTAAAGGGACCGTTTGTAACTTCTTACACGTATAAATCATTGCAGGTCGGTGTCCCATGCGCGCTCGCGTGTGGCTACGCTGTTCAGACTCAGACTCCAACACAAACTACACGGAAGCACCAAAACCTCTTGGTTGTATCTAGTGAAGCCCGTCTGTTAAACAGTGTTGGCCGCGGTCGGAGGACGTGGGGGAGACCGTAGCTTTGGTCTCCAGGACCGGAGTCTCTGCTGTACTCTGCTCCTCTGCCTGCTTGCCTTCACTCACACACCACGCTCATTCTCGCGCTTTCGCTCCACCTCTCACGTGCATGCGCGCACACTCCACACTGCAGAAGAGTTGGTTTAGCTCTGAGAATATCCAGTGAATGTTCAGTGGACGTTTGTGCAGAAATAACTGCTGCAGCTCCTCCAGACCAACAGAGGTTTCCCGTGTCTTGTGAAGTGATGGGGCTCCGCAGAGAGAAACGTTATCGTCTCCGACCAAAACTCCGGTGTCTCCCCTGTTCCCTCCGGCCGCGAGTGAAATATAGTGATATTGTGGTTTTAGCTGACGTGTGTCTCCTCACTGTGTTGAGCGATGCTTGTTCATGTCTATGTAGAGCGAGCAGAAGCGCGAGCAACAGGACGCTGACTTTCGTTGACTTAACGGCTACAGGTGTCGCTGTTAACAAGCAATTTCTGATTCTTGCAAACAGTCCCTTTAAGTTCATTTCAGTATAAACAGGTGTTGTTCTCCCAGTAGAGAAAGGTCACTTCTGAATTTTCATATGTAAAAAAATTCTGAAAAAGAGCAAATCGGGTGAATACAACAAGTTCTCTGCTAATTACAGCACTGAACGGATTTGTTCATAGAAGTCATTTTTGTAGTGTCTTCTTGATACTATGTCTCAGGTTTAAATGTTTTTTGTTCCATGACACCATGTGCAACTCACTTTGGTCTGACCAGTCACTGGCAGACCAGTCAATGCATCAATATTACTACCAGGGAGTATCTCATAAACCACCTTATGTCTGAACCCTCCATTTAAATGTCGTGGTGCTGTGGGTACTGACCGGTGTGGTGGTTCCTCTGGCCTCCTCGAAGTGCTCCGACATGAAGATGTTGAACGAAGAGCGAGGACGCTTGGGCTTCCCCAGGTTGGTCAACTCCTGGATCACAGACACACACACACACACACACACACACACACACACACAGAGGTGTCATATGTATTGTTTAACAAGATGACAACAGCTGATGTAATGGGGTTCAGTACTCAGATGATTTGGGGATATTACAGTTCATGTTCCACTCCCGTAGTAAGAGCTGAACTCAGACCTCTGGTTGTGTGCACCGTCCTGACACACTGCTTGCTACGGTGTGAGGGCTGGTGTGAAAACAGGACAAAATACTGTCAGCTAGTGTTGTCAAAGATATTGATATATTTAGTAACGATTACGATAACGTCATGATTTTTTATTTTTTCGAATAGTCGTTAAATTATAAGGAAAAATCGATTTGTTTATGCGACTATCGTCCTGTTTTAAAAATATATATATTTTCCTTTGTTTAAACCACCGCTGGCGCTGGCAGTAACATTACTACCGGTAAAACGTGTGTGGCACGTTCAGTTCGGCTCTTTTCTGTCAGCGCAGGTAGGTGTGTGTGTGTGTGTGTGTGTGTGTGTGTGTGTGTGTGTGTGTGTGCGTGCGTGCGTGCGTGCCCCTCCTGGTTTCAGCAGGTATATCAGCTGTTCGAGCAGCGGAACATATCGTCATTCAAAGCCGACAGAAACAAAATAAAACTCACCGCGAAATATAATCAACTAATTCCCAATGATTAGCGAATAGTATTTTTGCTTGGAATGCACATCCCTGGTATCCATACTAGAGCTGGGACGATCCACCCATCTCCCGATTCCATACAATCACGATGCTTGGGTGTCGTTTCGATACGTATTGCGATTTTTAAGTATTGCAATTCTACAAGTATTGTGATTCGATATTACGATTTATTGTGATTTTTGTTAACTTTTTTAACACTAGACCATGGGGAAGAAGCTGAATCAGACCCTTCTAGGGACTTTTACTTGGAAAATCTCTAAATACAATAAAATGTTTGATTTTCAGCATGTAAGTAGTTAGAGATATCCTGAAGTCAAATATATCAGTCATTGTCAGACATTATTTATTACATTTTTTCCAGCAACCCAAAAATGTCCCTCACAAATTAGTGGCATTTTCTTTTTAATTTATAAGGGGCATGTAATGTTTTATACTTCAGGTGAATATAATCCATCAATCTTATTTCGATATATGTATTTTGTATATACAGTTCCCTTTGTTAACACCTTATTTTGAAAACCAGACGTAGTCACACGTGTCTACTTCCTGTAACTTCTCCAAGGTGGTCTCTAGTTCTCCCGTCAGCTCCGTTCTCTTTATCCATCCATGGTCAGCTCCATCGGGGCCGTTTGAATGCAGAGAACATAAATGTCAGTATATTGGTGCTCTACAGTTGTAGCGTCGGCCCATTTGACCACGGAGACGAGAGCGACGGCCGGCTCGACCGCGCTGTTACCGCGATACGATAAAGTTCCCTGTGTCCGTGACAGAGTTAGCATGTAGCCGTGATGTCTAGCTCTGCTTTTCCTGTCAATGTGTGAAACCCAAAGTGTTTCCATCCTTTACTGGATGTGTAGTGTTTACCACGCTGGATTTAACATGTGAGGGTGCAGGTCGTATCCACGCGGACTCTCTGCTGTTTTCTACTTCCTCATTTCGGCTCGCGGCAGCCGGCTGGTTTGTTTTGATATCTCTGATATCTATCTTTTAATAAAAATATCGAACATAGTATCGAATACCAATATTTTTCAAAGTTATTGTATCAAAGTAAGAAATTCCAGTATTATTACAACACTACTCTCAGCAAAGTCAGACTTCTAAATAGTTTGAATATCAATTCTAAGATGTGTTTCTAATACACGAAAATCTATCTTGAAGCTCTTAACAAAAGAGCACCTGTCCACTACTATCTCTCTTACCCTCTTTTTGCGGATGGCCTTCCTCTTGGCCAGCCTCTGCCTCTTCTCCAAGGCTTGTTGCTGGACCTGTGCTGGGGTCAGCTGGGCCTGGTAGCGCTGGAGGTCCATCTTAAACTGCTCCTTGGCCCGCAGAGAGGCTTCTTCAAAAGGCTACAAGGGTTGAAATAGACCAACAAAACTTTGGTCACAACAGCAGACTGACAAATATGTCCATATGTGGAGAGACTGTATGACAACAGAAGATAAAGTGTATGTGTATCACAGAGATGATTGGCCACTTGCAACACAACCACTGCCTCACTCTATAATGTATGCACTCAAAGAACTATTAAAAACTTGAATAAAAGACATACAGTTCAACAAGTAAAGGCTTAAAAATACCTGTTTCTGTTCTGGGCTCATCGTTCTCCACTGCTGGGCGATCTTCCGGACAACATCCACCATTTTGATTTCTTAGGGCGATAATTATATGATCATCAACAACAGAATGTAGCATTTGAGTCCTTGATTTACGACAGAAAAATCTCAGATTAATCTAGCTCAGCTATGTGCTCTGAAATTACATTTCGATGTGATTTTAATAAGCTTCTTTCACAATGCTTATCGTACTACAAGCTGTGACTGCCATGTCAGTGCAGCAAGTTTTAGTCTTTTTTAGGGGGGTACAGGGGGTCTTTAGGGGGAGATAGCAGGTCAACAGTAGATGTCACATAGAATTGGTGTACATCATCTGAAAGCTGGAAACCTGAAGATTAATCTGAGATGCAGCTCAGCACTGTGTGTCAAGTTATTTTAGTCATGAATGAGAAATAAATATGAATTAATTAATTAAAATAAATGGTGATGCTGTATAAGGGTTCAGAATATTATGACAGAAGTATATGATGGTCATCCCCATGCTCTATTATGTCTCATATGTTGTTGCAGCAATTTTTGGGTTGATACCATTTGTTACACAGATTTGGTGCTAAATTTAACAATTGTTTACCACTGGAGAATTAATAAAAATTATCAATAATCCCACCAGAATACCACATTAAGACACCAAGACCTTGAGGAAAACCATAGAAAAAGCCATGCTCTGATTTGGTATCAAAAACATTTTGACATTTGGAGATTTCTGCAAGAATTGCAATTATTCGGCAATTGGATGGCGAGCACTTGTGTTGTGTAAACTGCTCAGAAACCCCCTTATTGTCAATGTAGCTAGGAAAGCCATCCATCCTCTGAATGCTCTAGGTCTCTAGTTTGATCCATCCATCCTCTGAATGCTCTAGGTCTCTAGTTTGATCCATCCATCCTCTGAATGCTCTACAGTAGGTCTCTAGTTTGATCCATCCATCCTCTGAATGCTCTACAGTAGGTCTCTAGTTTGATCCATCCATCCTCTGAATGCTCTAGGTCTATAGTTTGATCCATCCATCCTCTGAATGCTCTAGGTCTCTAGTTTGTGGCTGTAAAGTTTCATGAGGCTGTGATTATCCTAGAGGTCACCACAGGTCATTTTATACAGCGATTTAAAAAAAATGGTCTTGCTACAATGAAATGTCTCCTATGGGGACTAACATCATCACACATGAATACAGTTGGGCTCACTGGATCCACAAGAGTCTCAGCTTTACAGTGATACCCAACTTATGTAATTCAAGACTGTTTAGGGACCCCGGTATGCAGAAATATTCAAACACATAATTTCAAACAACACACATCAATCAACCCATTTTCATTTACATATAAAGGGTTCCCTTTGAAAATGGCCAAGCCAGTTTTTCCTCGCCACGATTTAGCCCAACTTTGGAGCGTTATTTAACCTCCTTCCTGACAAGCCAACATGACCTGGTTGGTACCGATAGATTCCTAAGGTCTTTTAGTTTCATATGAAATCTGTAGCTTTGGGTTTAAGAGTGAAGCTGCCTTCTAAAGAAGTATCAAGTGTTGCAGATTTACCTGGGCTTTGTCTGGTCATGGCTGGCTGCTGTTGCACGACATATCTCATGTATCCGTTCAAGGGTCTCTTTGGAGGCCCGCTGGCCTGAGTGGTCAAGCATTTCACCGGGTTGACGTATGCAGCAGGGAGGATACTGGTACACCTACAACATAAATATGATATAATGCAGAGAACACCCTAGCACCAGAACACACTAGTTTGAACATCTCTAAGGCTGAAACAATTGGGCAACTAATCGATTAGATTATTGGGGGGGTGGGGGAGGATCAGCAACTGTTTTGATAATTTGTTTCAGTCTTTTTTTCAAGCAAAAATGATGGAAAAAAATTCTCTGGTTCCAGCTTCCTCAAGAAAATAAATAACTTTGTTGCAGTTCTAAACATCTCTGTTTGTTAACTCATTAATTCAGCTAATCCCACAGACCAAAGCACTTCTTTCAATAAACGTGGATGGAGGTATTAGTTTCATTCACGTTATGTATTGCTTAAAGAACCAGATGTATGTTGTGGCCTCAGACTACACTAAAGGCAGACACCATTAAACTGCAACAGGCTTAAAGCTGCTGCACCTATTGACACGGGATTCTTCATGTTATCTGACTTTAACTAGCAGTCTTTCCTATTAACACACAAACGCCCTATATTCAATACATCCATGCCTATATTCCTGTTAGATATTAACACTGAGAGTTCCTCACAACCAAAGCCCTTGTTATTAAATTAACACATCAAAAAGTGTCTGTTATACAATCAGAACATAACCACATGTTAGTTGATTTAACACTAACCTCTCCTAATACCAATGGTGCCCTTATACCCGTTAAAGTATCTCATATTAATGATTAAAACGTGCATAGAACATGGCAAGAGAGCAAGCTAAAGCTAGCTACCACAGTGCAGTGTCTGTAGGCTAGCTAACACAGTGCAGTGTAGTAAGGGTAGGTGTAGGTTTAGCTACCTCGCCAGGGTGCTTGTTGTGCAGGAGAACACACTGAAGGACTTCGCCAACAAGCTAACACTTGCTGTGATTAAGTTGAACGGAGCCATGTTGGCGTCAGTAGCCGTTAAAGGACGTTAAGCAGAGGAATGAGAGAAACGCGGTGAATCCAGCGTGTCTATAACACACATTAGATGTTTCTCATTGGAGTCGAGCAGCTTCCCTCCATTGCTGCAAAGGCGCCTTGAGACTCCCCCGGTGCATTGTGGGAAACTGTCAAATCACCCGGATGGGCGTGATCTAGCAGGACGGACCAGTAAATACTCACTACATCCATGCAGTGGACAGTGCAGCGAGGGAGTAGGGTAGATATAGTATATAGTAGGGTAGATATGGTATATAGTAGGGTATATAACAAGCAGTAGACGTTCTTTGAGCGGACTGCAAGAGAGGGGCGTAACGTGAAGCAGGAGGCGTAACCAAAGAAGGTATATTGCTAAGAGGTGAAAGTCAGTTGTTCGTTCCATTGCAACATCACATCGCTTCCACCATTTCGGACTGAAGGCGACTACGTGGGGGGCTATTAAAACCATAGAGTAAAACATCCGCTTAAAAAGTGCCATATAAAAGTAAAAAGTAAATTATTTCTATTCTATTGTCATTTTCTACCAAAAAGGCATATGTCGAACAATAAAAATAGTTTAAATATAATAAGCGTTGTCAGTCCAAAACGGCGTCAGCGGCTGTTGTCTAAAAAACACCCGAGTTTCGTCTCTTTGCCAAAAAACTTGGAAGTTACACTTAAAGCTAAAGCTGCGGCTGACTAATACGCTACCTTGCTAATACCACCATGCTATCGTGCCACACTGGTTACAGAAGATGAGCCGTAGCCTATTAAAGTTGTCACTCATCTGGCGATAGTATTGTGCTTTTCTGCGCTGTAACAAGAGTGTGTAGATGAAACATAAATAACAATAAATTCCTTCTAATTCAGCGGCTAGTTAGCTAGCTAGCTAATGCCGCCTTGCTTCTCCTTTGAGTTTTAATGGCGGTTGGTGAACCATGTTAGAGGTGCACTGCCGCCATCTACTGGACTGGATTGTGGAGCAGTAGACTGGCAGGGAAAAAACAAAATGCTCTAGTCTAGTAACGGTTTCTCTTTAGTAATTAATTAGAAGATTGCATACTTTCCATGATGTCTTTCCGAACATACTCCACTATGTTATATTGTGTTGTCCAATTTGCATGAATTAGTCCAGATATTAATTCCCTTCTTCCATCATCATACCTGTTGCAATCTATCAGTAGCCTACATGTCTGACAGTTTCCATTTCATTAGTGTGTGCGTAGTCCAATAGGGTCATTGTCTATTGCACATAAATAGAGTAAAACATTATTATAAAAATGATTTGATGTATAATTACCACCACCACTCATAGAGAAAAAAATATTATAAAAATAAAGATTTGATGTATAATTACACCACTGCACATAAGACTAAAAAAATTTAAAAAAATAATGATTTGATTAATAATTACCACCACTGCACATAGTTAAAACTATTCTAAAAATATGATTTGAGGAATAATGACCACCACTGTACAGAGTAAAACAAATGTTAGGAAATATAACGATTTGATGAATTACCAGCACTGCACATAGTGAAAAATATTATGAAAGTATAAATATAATGTTGTGATAAACTAGCATTTGCAAAAATAAAAACATAATTATAAATGCATCATTTTAATACACTACACTCTACACAAATATGGGGCCAGGTACTATTCTGGCATAGAGAAACTGAAGGCTTTCTCCAATGTACCATTTATTGCTGGCTACCATAGACTAGGTAGTAATTACAACTGACTTAATCATATTAATGCCAAACAAAATGATCACTAAATTAGACCATGTCAACCGAACAAGATCACAAAATACAAACTGCCTTCCGCATATCAACATTAAGCTCAGTGATTAAAAACCATAAAGTCATGATAAAAACAGTACCATTCTTTAATTAAGTACAAAAGTTGCCACACAGGCCTCAAAGACACAAGTGTGAGACTGTTTACACAGGAACAGAAAATTTGATTTTTTTACCATTTCTATAGCATAGATAGATATACAGAGTGGAGGTCAAACAGAAGAACACATTTAACCCTTAGGTACAGGCTTCATTAGGTTAAAAATCAGATCTTTGTGCCTGTGTAAAGCCAACATCAGTGCTATTCTCAGGGGGGAAAGAGTACATCATTTTAATGACCGATTTACAATGTGATAATTCTAATTTAAATGAAATGTTCCAGAGGATTTTAATACTATACAATTAATAACAATAATAATAGGAAGAAGACAGTAATACATGATTTCACTTGAAATTGCTCCCGTTTTCAGGGAAACTGCAACAGTACATCGTTTCATTTCACTTCGTCTGCTACAAGATGTAAAAGAACTAAAAAAAAAAAAAAAAATCACCCACTACATGACATGTGTCAGAATGAGGGGCTTACATATTTGGCATTTACCCTTCCACATTCCCATGGTTCAGTGTGTTCCTTGCTGGCTGCTGATGGGCGCAGTAGAGACTGTACCTGGGCTTTTCCAGTTATGGAGCATGTTTGTCTAACATGTATGATATTCTGCTGCACTATTACTCAGCTCCTCTGGAAAAAAGGCTTGTCGCTGAATGGCATATGTTGGGATTTATGTCCTACAATCCACTAGTTTTACTTCAAAAATGAAGAGTGCTATTAAGCAATTTGTAATAAACTTGTGTTATAAATAAAAATTTCCTTGATGCAAAAACAACATGCCAAACTTTAAAATGTCACGGTATCCATGAAATGACCATAGGCAATCTTTCTCATCTGCTCAAAGTAAGACCCTCTGCTTCCTTTTGAAAAACAAAGAATGTGTAAGTCATGGTCTCAGATTAATAATAATGTTAATAACAGTTCAGTTTGATGGAAGTTACCCAGGATTACTTAATGATTCCATACTATAATTTACAGTGTGTTGTGACTTTTTTAAAAAAAAAGGAAGGAAAAAAAGAAAAATTCTCAGCATGTTTTTCTTCATCTTTTGTTTTTTCTTTACATGGCATACTTTTGGGTCCAATCTTTTGCTAGTTTGTTGTATCTGAGAGGAGGAAAGAAGAGAGTGAAGTAAGTGACTGATAACCACTGACAACATCAGGGGCCTGTACTACAAAGCAGGATTTATGGTTAGCGAGGTAACTTCAGGGTTAACCCTTCAGGGGTTTTCAGTCCTATACGAAGGTGGTTCACTTCTTACCGGGGGTAGATCGCCATGGTAACTGATGCTGAACACCTGACCTGCTCCGGAGCAGGTTATGTTCCAGATAAGAGATCAACTCATAAAAGCACCTCCTACTGACCAATCAGAGCTCGGTACGTTGATCGTATGATAATATTACACAAAGACGAAGAAGTTACAGTCATAATACAGACTAAAACAACACAGTTTAAACTGACAGATGAAAGAATGACAGCTGGCTGTTGAATTATGTTTTTATATATATTTTTTTTTTTACTTGCTCTCAATCTGTTTCACACCGCCGGAGACGAGGACGCAGCTGAAAAAGAACGCTGAAATAGTCAGACACGCCACATTGTTGTCAAAGGGCATAATGAATCTATTCATCCATTATACTCTGAAAGCTTTTTATAATATCACTGCCCAATCTAGACGACTATATCTGACTTTTGAGTATTTGGTTAAAGGTCCCGTATTATAAAAAAGTGTGATTTTCATGTTTTTTATTATAAAGCAGGCTTAAGTCCTATATAAATAATGTGAAAGTATCCAAACGCGCAATCCACAGGGAAATACCCGTATTGAATGCCCGTATTCAGAAACTCTGCATTTGAAACAAGCTGTCAGGATTTCTGTCCATTTGTGATGTCACAAATATACAATATTTAGACCCTTTACACAGATTTAAACGTAAACATTCTAAATGTGTCCCAGTTTATTCCTGGTTGCAGTGTTTGCAAATGTCATCAGCTGACAGGAAGTGCACATGGACCCAAGCTGTTTTCCGTCGCAATTCCGTCAAAATGCGCTAAAACGGAGCGTTTCAGACAGAGGATAAATACAGGCATATTCAGACCGATAGTATGAGGAAAATAAAGTTTTTTTGAACATTACATTATGTAAACATGTTCTAGTAGAAACACAAAATACAAGTATGAACCTGATTATGAGCACGATATGGGACCTTTAAATTAATAAATCTGTTAATTTACGCATTCACACATCTGCAATTTTTTCTTTTAACAGCTGTCCTTCCTGCATTTGGCAACTTCAACTGTGTTAATTTTAGACTGGATTATGTGTTTACCTTCTTCGTATTTGTCTAATATTATAGTTTGCTCTTGGCTCTGCTGACAGTAGACTTGTTAATGTCTGTGATTGGTCACATGCTGCAAACACCGCACCGTTCATGTGAACGTGTTCTTAACCAGACCGAGAAACCCCTGGGTTGATTTACCGAGGTGATAACCACCGTCGTAGGATCGCTTAGCGGGATCTCGTTTGTTAGGGTTAGTGAAGCCAGATAAGGAGAAGATACCCTGGGTATGTTGAACTGGCTTCGTAGTACAGACCTCTGGTACACATGTCACCTGATGTTGTTATTGATATTAAAGGACAATAAAGGACCACCCTGAGCCTGAGTTTATACTTACTTGTCTTTGTCGTTCTTGTACATGTGTGCTATGTCTGGAACTAAGGGGTCGTCTGGGTTTGGATCACAAAGCAATGAACATATGGACAATAAAACTGGAATGAAGAGGAATTTAAAAAGATCTCATTAGTCAACAATGTAGATAAAGGGTTTTTAAAATGAGCCTACCCCCAGATAGATCCCTACTTGTAGTCACCGGGAGTGATGAGTTTCGTGTCCCTGTGCACCCAGTCAGCATGGACTGGGAAGTGGGAGGGGAGGGGATGCTGTACGAAACTAAAGATTTAAATTCTGGACAGCACTTGCATTCATTAGTTATTCCCACAAGAGAAACAAGAAGAAAAACACTGGGATATTTGTGCACTGAAGAGTCTATGAAAAGTATTACGTTGATCAAGGACGAGAGTAGAGAGAGAGAGAGAGAGAAAGATTTGAAAAGTGTGGTACAATAAATCCACATGAATAACTTCCTCAAAAATGAATACACGCTTTAACATTTGGAATCAAATCGTAAACATGCAGGTGAGTATGGATTCCAGTGTATTATTGAATTGCCTTTACTGTACACTGCTGGAAAGCCCCGCAACAGTTTCTTCAAGTTGAATGAAATATAAAATACAGAAAACATAAAAAAAACTGACGTAAGATCAAAATAAAGACATAATGGAGTTGCTGTTGCAGTTACAGTTGACACAGTGATAGACTGTAAATTACCTTTAGACACTGTTAGTGCTGGAGACCACTGTGACCGTAGAATGTCCAAACAGATACTCCCGTTGCTGTTTATATTTGGGTGATAAATCTTAGTTGTGAATGCTACCTGTGAAAAAGAAAAAAACAACAACAGTCACACAGGTGTGTATGAGCAGAGAAGATTATTTTCCTTCCAGATACAGATTCCGATACCTAAACTTACGGTATCGGCCGATATCGAGTACCGATTCAATACCAGCGTGATAACGTGCGGAGAATAGTGTGCATATTTAAAACCTGCTAAGAATCAGTATGTAGTATGGAATTGGGACACGGCGACAGTTTTAATAATATCATGTAGATGGATGCAGTGCTATTCTACGTTATTATAGACCGAGTACGTTCGATGAGCATAGCCTGGTTGAACCCCCTACTGTTTAGCAAAACGCTGCCTAGAAACGCAAATGGCAGGAATTCAGAGGCTCAGGAACTATATTTTATGATGTTTCAAACAGAAAAGCGAGATCAGCAAGTTATATCCATCCATCCATCTGCAACCGCTTATCCCGTTAGGGGTCGCGGGGGGGCTGGAGCCGATCCCAGCCGACATTGGGCAAAGGCAGGGTACACCCTGGACAGGTCGCCAGTCCATCGCAGGGCTGACACATAGAGACAGACAACCATTCACGCTCACACTCACACCTACGGGCAATTTAGAGTCCACAATTTAACCTAACCTGCATGTCTTTGGACTGTGGGAGGAAACCGGAGTACCCGGAGAAAACCCACGCTAACACGGGGAGAACATGCAAACTCCACACAGAAGGGTCCCAAGCCGGATTCGAACCTGCAACCCTCTAGCTGTGAGGCGCCAGTGCTAACCACTGCACCACCGTGCAGCCCCTAGCAAGTTATATATGAACAAATAATATTTTGAATTTGATGACATATAGGGATGCACCGATACCGATACCAGTATCAGGTATCGGGTCCAATACTGTGCTCGTGTACTCGTATTCGCAAAACGACACCGATAAAACGGCACCGATACCACTTTACAGCAGCGTGACGTTAACCTCTCTTCACCATCTTTCGGGTCCTATCACATGCGCTCCACCTCCCCGACGGTGCTGGCAAGACGGGCCGGTGGTGCACCCGACCCCACGGGGTCGGGATCCCAACTCAGCCGGCGCGCGGTGCATCCCTAATGACATATGGCATTTTGTTAGCAAGAGGGCCATGGTATAAGCTTCATAATGCCCACCAAGTTTGTATGTTTCATAACGGATTCTGGAAGAAAACCACCTTCTGCTTGTTCTTAGCCTAGGAACAAGCATCCGTTACAATCATGAAATGTACAACTTGTCAGGTATTATACTTTACATAATTGATGAGATAGAAGAGGTTTCCAGGACCAGAGGGTTTCCTGACTGTACAACGACCACAATAAATTACACTGAATGACGGGCCAAAGCTTTGAGTAACCAAACCGGCTCTTACCTTTGGTGGCTTGAATGGGTAGTCGGTGGGGAAGTGGATTGTGAGAAAGAAAACTCCTCCTTGGTAAGGACTGTCACCCTGACATAAAGACATGTCAGACATTGCTGTCAGTCAAATATTTCTCACTGAAAAGCATTCAGCTGGAACCAAATAACAGGAGCTAAGAACAGGGGTTTCAGGAAGCTCAAGCTCTCTTTGAGTTATCTGGATTTTGAAGCCTAACACTGGTGATTTGGGTTTACTGCTGTCACAAAGCCGTTGTTACCAACCAGCTGTATGTGTGTCCACATTGAAAAAGGGAAGTTCGTAATTAATTACAAGCCAATCACACACACAATGCTGACAAATCAAGAGCAGTAACTTAAATGTGATTTACTCTCCATAGGAAATTATGGCTTTGCAGCAGCAGACAGTAATAGACAGCAGGGTAAAATATTTCGACTATCCACTTTATTCTCGGGGGCGTTACTGTAGAAATGATTATGGGCGTAACTTCCGGTGAGGTAGCAAAAGTAGCAGTAAGCTAGTTAGTCCCATAGGCCAACGATAGTGGCTAACCGCCAACGGCGCTTCTTTTGAAAGAAATTTGCCTTCAATTTATCAAATCCTGCTTTATTTTTAACAGATATTTAACGTTAAATATTGCATTTTCTAAAAATGTCTTTGCGGAGCTGTGGTACTTGTGCGCTGTTCGCGGCTGTACTAACAACCAGACGAAGCTGAATGTGTGGCTTCAACAACAGTGTGTTGAACTTGAATTTCTCATATCTGTTTGTTTTAACAACTTTTTTTAAATCAGATTTTATGCATGGTGGTTTTTCGAATATATTTGGGTACTACAAGTGCCAAAAAACATGCACATTTAATTTCCTCTTTAAAGTCCTTTATCATACAATCAGTATTTGCTAATAATGCTTAAAAAATATAAAGTAATACGAGGTGAAGCAAAACTATCGAAAGGAAATGCAAAAAATGCTCCAAACAAATCCCCACTGTGGTCTTAAAGGCCTATGTCAAACAATGGTAAACAAGTCCCAATAGCTACTAAGAGACCATTACTAATGTAGCACAAACACAGCAGTCTGTATGAGAGGACTGAAAGCCTTAAAGTGATGGTGTGATACTCACCGGACCCATTATGGTCGCCTGCCAATGAAACACTAAAAGCAATTTAAAAGAGAGAAAGAGAGAGACACACAAGAAAATGTGAGCTGTACACGTCACAGACAAATGTTCATCAGCCATCATTCATCATAGACTTGTGTCGATTGGCGATCAGCTCTTCTATCTACGATTGAGGAGATGATCGACGATTAGTTTTTCCTACGCCGATATTAGGGGGATTTTAACTGATTTACTATCAGAACTAACAGTAAATTCTAAAAAATAATCTCTAGAATCTGCGCCCTACTGTGCAATTAGAGTCGGGATGCACCGATTTATCGGGTGAACATCGGGATTGGCCGATATTCGCCTTGCTGACTGCAACCGGCCTATAAAGATGACATGGCAAATAAGATGACCCTCGCCGATGGCAGTGGCAAACGTTTATCTGTTGTGTTGCATCAATTTTGCGCCGTGTTGTGTTGGTTAAATGTCGTGTTGGTTATTTGCGGTCGGTCTTGGACAACAGTAACTAGCTGCTGACTCAGAGAAGAAGCCAAGGGCTAGACACGACTCTGACATAGACGGTGCTGTACGCACGTGTGGTTTGTTTACGAATAAAAGTGAAAGAAAAAGGTTGTCCGTGTGGGAGTATTACACTGTCTCAGAGCAGGGTCTGAAATGAACTTTTTTCACTTCCTGCCACACAGAAATTTTATCTGTCTCTTTTGAAATCTCTGCGCTAAATGAAGGAATAACATTTTAGATCTGATGTCATTCAATGTTCAATATATTTTACATAAAAAACATTGTATGCATGGTAAATGACAGTGTTCGAATTACACCGTGGCTTCTGGGTGAGCCCTATTATTGGGGGGTGGTAGGGTACTATACACTGTACTGTACTGTACTGTACTGTAGGATGTCCAACTGAATGCTTTGAGTATGATTGTCCGATCATAGTTTTGCAACTGCAACTAGGCACAGGAGGACTGTCAGGCTTTGGAGTCTTCCAGCTGAGGTGGAAAACACTTGTTTCAGTTCAGTTCAAAGATTCATAGTCACTGAAGTTCATTTTTTTTTTTTTCCTGAGTTAAGCAATCGCATCACTGTTCAAATGCACTTCAGTACACACCTCAGTAAATGAAACGCACCAGCGCTCAAAGACATTTTAGTATGTAAAACAGTAGGTGAACAATTCACTGTTAAAACAACGATACAATAAGAGAATGCATCACCGCTCATGAGATGCGTGAGAAATGATGACATGAAATGTGCACGTGTACTCACAGTCATCCCCCACTGGTCCAGCAGAGCACTGTGCTGGAGGGTCTCTCTGCAGGTCATGCAGCTCCTGCTCAATGCAGTAGAAATACGACTGTTAGTTATTCAGCTAAATGGGTCAAATGTAATACTCTTCTTTTTTACTTCAATAACTTGAGATCACATTTGAAATGAATTTTGTGGGGACTTTTGTGATATTTCTCCTGTTGACTCCTCTCTCCCATAATATCAACACAGTTTTGTTTCTTTTTTTTTGTCAAACTATTGGTTTAAGGTCAACTTTCACGTAAATACAATTGCTTTTTCCCCCACTAACTTCTCTCTTCTTCCAACTGGTGTTAGTGCCACCATTGTGTTAGGCGTACTCCGGCGGTCCTTGCCTGGGTAAATGTCGATGTCTTTCCACAACCCCAGTTTTAAGACAGGCTTGCTGTTCATTTCCGAGCTCAAACTAAGATATACCTGGCAACATAAATTGGTTATCTTCTCAGATGTTAGGCACAGAAGATATAACACTTACTATTCATAGTCCTGGTTAGTGCCCCTTTAAGACAACATTAAAAGTAATGCATTTGAGAAGTTTGGCTTATTTTGTGAATAAGAATAAGGTTTTTGTAGAACCGGTTCATCAAAGTAAGGTATCTGAACGGAGTTTGCTGGTGTCATAAAGATTTGAACAATACAAAGCCTTAATCCCTGACCAGGACAATTTTCAGTTTTTTGGATGAATAACTTCATTGTGATTTAGCCAATTATTACACCATCATAAAGCATTTGAAAAGCAAGAAAAAATATGTCAGGGTATTGTAAGATTGTAAATGTAAGTAAAATAGTTAAGATAAAGGTTCATTATTTATTTGATATGTCACTAATTATCAAACATCAGCAGCATCAGCATTGCGCATCAGTTAAAGGATGCACAAGGATTTGTGTGTGTTGGGTAAAAAAAATTATTAGCTACACAAGGATATTGGCCAAATAGCAGACATCCCTTCTTGATTCTGCAGTGGCAAATAACTTGCCCCAAAAGGGCCTGCATTTTCCTGAAGCCCTCCTCCCCTCAGGTTACCTCCTGGTTGGAAAGGAGTAGCATGATGGAGAAGATCGTTCAAGATCTTCCCTAAGGGGAGCTATACCCGTGTTAAAGCTTTCATAAAGTGCACACAAGTTAGTTAAAGGTCTCATAGTACAAAAAGTGAGATTTTCACATCTTTTTTTATTATAAAGCAGGTTTAAGTGCTGTATAAATACTGTGAAAGCATCACAACGCTCAATCCATGGAGAAAGACACAGCCCATATTCAGAAACTGTGCCTTTAAACGAGCCGTCAGGATATCCGCAACTTTGTGATGTCACAACTAATTTCATAGTTTTAAACATTGTAGATGTGTCCCAGTTTATTTCCAGTTGCAGTGTATGTGAATAACATCAGCTGACAGGAAGTAAACAAGGACCCAAGCTGTTACCTAACAACGCAATTCCGTTGAAATGTGCTCAAACAGAGGCTTCGTCCGAAATCGCATACTATGCACTACATACTCGATAGCTGCACTATCGTTCAACATACTTTAGTGTGTCTAAACAGTAGTGTGTATCTTTTCGGACACACTGAGTAATAATTTACGTCGTCACTTCCTGAGAGCCTCCTTGCCGGTTGCAGACTTGTAACCATGGTAACCCTTGTCAACCTCATGTGACAAAAAATGACAGTTTGTAGAATCAAAGTCTGAACTAATTTGAGATATATATTACAAAGTGAAATCTTATACTTACAGTTAAATTGAAGCGTTATTGACGTGACTGAGCTGTCTGTCAACGTCCGCTATGAACGTTGTTTACTAATTACTGCCGCATTGCATTGTGGGATATTTATGTTGCCGTAGTGTCCAGCCGTATTTAACTCGCGTACTATTAGTTTCATACTAATGTTTCAGACATACTAAAACATCTCACATACTGTTTCAACCTACTACATAGCATGTTAGTATGGAATTTGCGATGCAACCTATGTGAAAGGCATCAGCTGACAGGTAGTAAACATGGACCCAAGCCGTTACCTAGCAACGCAATTCCGTTGAAATGTGCTGAAACAGGGCACTTCAGATAGATACAGGGTAAATACAGGCATACTCAGGCAGACAGGATGAGAAAAATGTGTTTTTTGAACATTACAGCATGTAAATATGCTCTAGTAGAAACACTAAATACTAGTATGAACCTGAAAATGAGCATGATATGGGACCTTTAAATCACGTGTATGATTCATCACATCATATTATTTCCTACTTTCCGATGCAAATTGTGGCCTTTGTGGTTGTTCAGAGCTTCCCTGGTGTCTATCCACTTCTAATATTCCACTAAGGCAGTTCCTCCTGACTGACAGCATTAACTAAATGTATGGTACCATTTGTGATGTCACAAATGTACAATATTTAGACCATTACACGGTTTTAAACGTAAGCATCCTAAATGTGTCCCAGCTTATTTCCTGTTGCAGTGTATGTAAATAACATCAGCTGACAGGAAGTAAACGTGGATCCAAACTGTTGCCTAGCAACGCAATTCCGTTGAAATGCACTAAAACGGAGCGTTTCAGACAGAGGGTAAATACAGGTATAATCAGGCAGACAGTACGGGGAAAATAAAGTTTTTTTTTAACATTACAGCATGTAAACATGTTCTAGTAGAAACACAAAATACAAGTAGGAACCTGAAAAGGAGCACGATATGGGACCTTTAAAGGCTGATGACTTCTTAAACTACTGCAAGATACAGTCTTTTCTCTACATCATGGAAGGAATAACAGGAAAGGTGAGGTGTGCATGGTAAAGGTATGACAGCCATAACACGGAGAAACAGACAGGAAATGAATGACACTGTGTGTTGAGCAGTAACTTCCTACTGGTCACTGCAGGACTTGTACTGTATACCACCAAGAGGACAAGGAAGTTACAAGTCCAACAGGGCTGCTGTCCGCTTACTTTGACAAGTTAGAGAACAACACACAGTGAAACAGCTTCAACAACACTGACTGACTGACATGGAAGCAGCCAGAGAGAGTAACGTTAGTTACTAGGCTACCGTTAGCTCCATTATTAGCGAGCTAGCAGTGAACAGTGTAGTAGTCATTGGCTGCTGAATCTGTTCTGGCAGGTGTCAACAAACCAGTTATCTCCCCAGAAACGCTCCGTAGCCAGAAGTGTCTTTAATGTTGGTCATTAACGTTGTTAATAATCCTTTTAGTGTAAATTATCATGTGTATGTTAGCCTCTGCTGGGCCAGTTAGCTAGCATTAGCTGGCTAACCCAGCTAGCCCATCACATTACCTTCTGTATTCTCTTCAGAGCCATGTTGACTGATCTGATGCAGTTTGCTCCTCAACTCACGTCCAATCGCTCTCTAATTGAGTTTCAGTATTATTGCTGTTGAAGTCAGCTGGCTGTAGTTTATTCCCTGAGTACTTCCACAGCCGGGGATGTGTTTGTGTTTTTATAAAAACCCTCTTTTGTTTCTGCCTTCTCCTGTTTACGGTTGCTCTTCCGAGGTGCATCATGGGAAACGTAGTTCTGAATATTGACATTTGGTGTAAGTGAATACATCCGTGGGAATGACCAGTCTTCTACTTCTTTTTGGTTTAATTTACAGAAGAATCTCTCAAAACATTTTGAAAAACATATCATACTAACAAAGATTGAGATATTACAACAATCCCAGTTTTTTGGCAGATGAGATATTCATAATTAATTTGCTTATTATCCTAGCAAAATATTATATACATAAAATGATATGGCTTAAAAGAATACCCTTTTTTTTTTAAAGATACTGATTTTAAAACATTTGACTATGATTGAAAACCTAAAACTAAAAAATTCTAAATTGACTAAAACTATTAAATTGTTTATAGACATTTAAACATTTAGACATTTAAAAATTGTTTAGCAGACCCCAAATGTTTTTTTATTTTGTTTTGTTTTTATTCATCTTCCTTTCCTTACAGTTTATTTGTTGTATAATTCATAATTTATTTGTATATTATTTTTATACTGTAAAATATTGATATCACAAATACACAATATATAAATCATTACACGGTTTTAAACAGAAACATTCTAAATGTGTTCCAGTTTATTTCCTGTTGCAGTATATGTAAATAACATCAGCTGACAGGAAGTAAACATTGACCCATACTGTTGCCGAGCAACGCAATTCTGTTGCAATTCCGTTGAAATGCACTAAAACGGAGCATTTCAGACAGAGGGTGAATACAGGTACATCCAGGCAGACAGTATGAGAAAAATAAAGTTTTTTTTAACATTACATCATGTAAACATTTTCTAGTAGAAACACAAAATACAAGTATGAACCTGAAAATGAGCACGATATGGGACCTTTAAATATATTAACACATATTTCTAGGTCGCATCACCAGCGTGCTATCTAAAAACACACACTGGGGCGCCTTTATGCTGCCGTTGTTTCGTTTAGTGTGAAAAAGCAAAGCCAGTATAACGGCAGATCTTCTTTACAGCAGTATTGCAGCATCTCTGTGTAAAAGGGGCTCTGGAAACACACAGCCAGTAAAGTGATTCCAACTCCCTACTGCTGCTGGCCAGTGGCTAACACTGTGATGCTAACACACGCTTACTGCTATCAGTCACACCGGAGGAGCTGATGGGCCACGGCTCCAATGGTTTGAATTTGGACAACAGTACGTATTTTACAATAGGTCTACATATTGCTCCTTTAAGGAGCAATGAAAGGACTTTGAAATAAATCTGGAGAGAAGATGTGTAGCATCTAAGTGCAATTTTGCTTGTCTTCCAACAGGTGGGGCTGTTTATGAAGATTAGAACTGTTTCCATGATGCCTGAAACTAATAATGAGTCAGTCAAAGTTGACTGTTTTTCTGGAGCTCCTAAAAGAGGGAGTGTATCACTCCAGTGCTACATCCCTGTCTACAGCCAGCATTAAGGGATGATGGTATCCACAAGCCTCAAAATCTGAAACAAGAGTTTTCAGATACTCACAAAAAACTAATAATCCTTTCCAGGATTTGCACAAATATCCGTTCATCCACCCTGCACAGATCAGCTATCAATCACAGATGTGTATATACGACCAAAGAAAGGGAGACAAATTCTACAGAAATCTCCTAGTCATGATGATGGATTCACATGCACACCTCACCTTTCCTGTTATTCCTTACATGATGTAGAGAAAAGATTGTATCTTGCAGTAGTTTAATAAGTCATCAGCCTTTAAAAGGTCCCATATTGTGCTCATTTTCAGGTTCATGTATTTTGTGTTTCTATTAGAGCATGTTTACATGCATGTGTGGCGGTACTGAGTTCCCCAGACTTTAGTTGTTCAGTCAGAAGACTGAAAAACAGTTCCCATCCACATAATAATATAAAATAGAATGCCTTCTTAATAATAATAATGAACAAATGCCTCTTCGCTAATGAACAAATGCCTCTATATTAACAAACAATTAAGGAAACTGAAATATTGGTTTGTGTTTTTCCTTTTACCCTCCTTTAAAGTTTTCCCAAATAAAATACACTAAAAGAAATGGGTATAAAGGGTTTCATTGAAAATCAACAAATGAATAGAATACAAAAATACAGCCTGCAGGCGTTAGGCTATCGTAAGGCAAGCCAGCTGTTGCACAAATAGCACCTAATCGTCCCAGTGCAGGTAACCTAATTGGTTGGCACTTAACTTGTTTCCCCAACTAGGAGTCAACACTCTCAACAAACAAAACACAAAGATCACAGAATCCCAAAAGGGCCCAAAACAGACCAGAGTTTCCGGTAAAGCTGATAACACATGTTGCATTGAGTGAAGGAGAGATCAGAATGACACTGGGTGTGCAGTTTCCCTCCTCTTTTAAGCCCTACAGAAAGGGCGTCGTTACACCCTGATTGGCCAAGAGGGGAATGCACCAAGCTGCTCTCAACTATCATTTAAGAGCCAGTCCCCACACCCTGCGCAACAGGTGAACTGAATAACCCTCTAATCACTCAGCAACTCAACCAAAAAAACACCAGGGAAAAGGGAAACAACAGCAAACACCAGAGAATTGGCAGCTGCCACACTCCCTCCCCCATATAATAAACACTGCCTCCAAGGTGTTTTACACACATCCTTTAGACAGTTATTTACCTTTAATACAATGTCACAAAAAACCCATAAATTCATCCTCATCACTAGTGTCACTGTCCAGAAAAATGCGCATGACCGCCTCTCTCTCCTGAGCCTCCACTTCAACAGAGGTTGGGCGACACTCCTTCAAATCACACACATTAACCACCCTTAGATCCTTTCCGGTGTCCTCACGCACAATCCTGTAATTCACAGGGCCTACCTGCTCAACAACGCGGTACGGACCAATCCATCGTGGGGCCAGTTTAGCTGTGTAATTTTTGGAAGCCTTGGAGACAGGATGGGCTTTCATCCAGACCCTATCCTTCATTTCATATGTGACATGTCGCCTGTTTTTGTTATAGGTATGAGCCTGTTTCCTTTTTGCCTGTGCCAGATTGGACTCTACCAGAGCTTGGACATTTTTCAGCGCACGTGGGACCTGAGAAGAGGGCTCAAAAGCTCTGGCAAAAGGTCCCTTCAAAGATCCTCTAAGCAGCAACTCAGCTGGGGAAAAGCCGGTGGCTTCATTGACTGCGGAGTTCAGGGCAAAACGCAACTCCGGTATGAAACGATCCCAACTCTTATGCTTCTCTCCAACATACGAAGCTATCATGCTTTTTAGTGAGCGGTTAATACGCTCAGTCATGTTAGTCTGTGGATGATAGGCAGTTGTGAGTTTATGGACAACCCCCCAGCTATCACACAACTCTTTGAAAACCTCTGATGTGAACTGAGGTCCCCGATCTGATAAGACATGTTTTGGGACACCCCAACGTGTAAAGATGTCCTTCCGCAGACATTTGCTGATTGTGGAAGCAGTAGCATTACATAAAGGGAACAACTCAACCCAACGACTATAATAATCTACCACAACAAGTAATTGGGTGTTTCCCAGGGAACTACGAGGCAGAGGGCCCATGAGGTCCAAACCAAGCATTTCCCATGGCTCCGTTACCTTTGTCTGCTGGAGCAAGCCAGCAGGCTTCCTGGACTCAGGTTTATATTTCTGACAAATAGTACAAGATCTTACATATTCTGCGACATCTGTCCATATTTTCGGCCAGTATGCAACTTCACGAATCCTTTGCTGGGTCTTATATCGTCCAAAATGACCACTCAAAGGGTTATCGTGGTATGCATGCAAGACGACTGGACGAAGTGACTGTGGAACATATACCTGGTATAGGTCACCACGGTCAAGATGTTTGGTTTTCCTGTAAACCGTATCCTCCAAAATGACAAAACCGGAGTCTGCTTCACCGCCAGGTTTGTCATCAGTGAGCAGTGCCTGATATATTTTCTGGATGTCTGGATCACTCCTCTGGGCTTTCCAGACATCCTCATCAGTCAGAGGAAAAGGTACAAACTTCTCATCCCATGTCAGGGAACGAGTGTACAATGCAAGGGAGGCCGGACCAGTGGCCCGCGACAGAGCATCCGGTGCGTTGTTCAACTTACCCTTACGATATTCAATCGTAAAAAAAAATTCCTGCAGACGCAGTGCCCAGCGTATAAGCCTGGAGCTAGCTTTATTGGTGTTAAAGACCCACAACAACGAAGAGTGGTCAGTGACAACAACGAAAGGTTTCCCTTCCAGATAGTGTCTCCATTTCCCCAGACTCCACACCACAGCCAGACATTCCCGTTCTGTCGTGGAGTAATTTTGCTCTGACCTTGTTAGAGAGCGGCTGCCATAAGCGATAACCTCTTCTCTAGAGGAAGTGTTCGATCTCTGAGCCAAAACTGCCCCTAGACCCGTAGAACTTGCATCGGTGTAGACGACAAATGTGTTACACATATCAGGGTGACCAAGGACAGGAGGAGAGGTCAGATGGTCTTTAAGACATTGAAATGCCTTCTGACACTCCTCTGACCACTTAAACACGACTCCTTTCCTTTTCAACGCATTAAGGGGCTCTGCAATCATTGAAAAGTTAGGGACATAACGGTGATACCATCCAGCCAGACCCAAAAACCTTTGAACTTCCTTGAGGTTTCTAGGCACAGGGTAGTCACAAAGTGCTTCTGTCTTTGCTGGATCTGCTCGCACTCCCTCCTTGCTCACTACATGACCCAAGAATTTAAGCTCGGGACAACAGAAGTGGCATTTCTTAATATTGAGTGTAAGGCCAGCCTGCTGGAGGCAATCAAACACTCGCTGGACGTCATGAAAGTGATTCTGGACGTCTTTGGAATAGATTATGATGTCATCCAAGTACACCATACAGCACTCTCCTAGGCAGCTCCTCAGCACTTGAGTCATCAGCCTTTGGAAGGTAGCTGGAGCTCCCTTCAAGCCGAAAGGCATAACCCGAAAATGGAATAATCCAAAACATGTGACGAATGCCGTGAGGTGCTGGCTTTCCGGGTCCATTTCTACCTGCCAATAACCACTGTTGAGATCTAAGGTGGTGAACGCAGCTGAACCTGCCAGAGATTCAAGTATCTCAGAAATCGTTGGTAGAGGATAGGCATCTCCCTCGCTACGTTCATTAACACGGCGGAGATCAACACAAAATCGGGGTGTTCCACCATCTTTTCTAGGCACCACTACAATCGGGGATGCCCAGGGTGAATGGGAAGGTACAATGATACCCTGTTGAAGCATCTCTTCGATCTGCTCCTTAACCATCTTCCGCTTTTGTAGGGGTAATCGATAGGGGCGCTGGGTAACCACAACATCACTGTTTAATTTGATTTTATGTTTCAGCACAGAGGTACGGCCTAAAGTGGTGGTGCAGACCCGCGGGTTGTTTAGCAAGAGTTGGTACAATTCCTCAGCCTCCCTCCCTGTTAAACCACTGTCTGCAACAGCAGTATGGAGCAGACTGAGTAAGTCATCACCTTTAGGAATACAAGCTAGGTTACACCAGTCATCACTAACAGCAGGCAAGAGCGGTAATGTAGGTGGTAAGGTAGTATACAAAGCAACACTGCTCACACTCAGAACACCCCAACCATCGCTAGGGCACAGGACAGGCTGGAAAGGGAAAACCCTGGTGGTGTCATCACCAGCAAAAGAGTATACCTTGTCCCGGACGTTGACCTGGAGCCCACTCATGCTCATAAAATCTAAACCAAGAACTAATGGATACACCAACACATCTGCATCCAGTACTGCGGTAGGTACGAACCAACTGTTACCATGCATGCTGAACTCCAGCACTTTACATCCAATAGGATTTGCTTGCTGGCCATTCGCAAGATACATTGGTCCACCCTGCCATGATACAAGGGACTCATTGGGGCCTTTGATCTTATTCCACAGACTCACATGCAATAAAGTGTAGGTAGCACCTGTGTCCACAAGCGCTTTCCCATGACGCTGACGTACCGTGATGGGCACAACCAACTGTTTTAGACTAGTGGGCGGGTGAGATGGAGATCCCACCACACTAGTAGACTTTTGCTTCTGGCGGTTCTTGGCTGCAGGCTGACTAGCAACAGTAGCCATGGAACCTTTTTTACTGGACTCTGAAGTCTGTTTTGACTCTGACTTTTGCTGTCCACTGTATTTTAAGCTACCTGGGAAGACATGAAACTGAGGGCAGAACCCTGGTGCATGCTCACCATGGCAACGCCAACACAAAACCATTTCAGGTCTCTTTATAACCTTCTTTTCAGTTGTACCATTAGCTTTGTGAGATTCGTTCAGAGTTCTCCTGTACCTTTTCTGGTTTTCATAATCTACATCTATTTGACTCCCAATGCGGATCATCTCATCTATGGAGGTAACCCGACCATGGAGCTGACATGCCAGAAAGGGATTCATAGCCTTCAATATTCTTTTTAAAATCTCATCATCTGTGGCCGAAGAGTGCCAACGTTTGATAAGTGCTTGAAAGGAGAAAACAAAGTCTCGTAGTGACTCATTTCTTCCTTGCACCCTGGTTCGAATCTGTTCTTCCAGAACATCAACATAGTCCTCGGGAAGAAAAGATGATAGGAAAGCTCTCTGAAATTCCTCCCATGAATGGATTTTCTCCCTAACAGTCTCCCACCAATCACGTGCAGAACCATGCAATACACTTCTCATGGTCGCTAGGATCTCACCATGGGTAAGTGGTTTCAGAGACAGGAAGTCACTGCATCTTTGCAAATACACCAAAGGATCTTTCTCATCCTGAGGACCGCCATAGCAAGGGAAAAACATCTTAATTGGAAGTTTGCCATCAGTCACTCTACAACCATCATCCTGGAAAATTTCACCCTTAGGAGCAGCAGCTCCTGAGCAATCTGAAGGAACTCCCACAGGTGCGGAGGTAGGCAACAAAACCACATTTTTAACAACTGGAGAAACAGGATATGTGTGTGCTTGAGACGAAACTGCAACAGGTGTGACTGCTTCTTTAAGGACCCATTCCTCTCGCTTATGTATTGAATTGACCTGAGAATTGAGTGCACACTGTTGACGCACAAGAGACTCAAGGGTAGCCTGCACTGAACCCATCTGCTGTCGCAATGTATGCACCTCGGTCACCAGAAGTTGTACATCCTTGTTTTCAGTGACCGCGGATGTAATGGAGGTCATCAAGTTTTGACGGTCAGTAATCAGGGACTCTTGGAACTCAGACTGTGTTTGTTGTGCATTCCACTGAATGGCATTTATGCACTTTGAACCAAAATCCCTTACTTCTGCGAGCAAATGGTTACTTGTTTTCTCCACCACATTTGTTATGAGAGTAGTACACATTTTTAGAGCTTTATCGATGGGTATGCCCTTTGAAATGTTTGACAGCCACTCACGTTGCCAATCCACTGTATTTTTAAACACAAGTTTCATCGACTCTACAGCATTAGCAAAAATGACTAAATCCGAATCTGAGTGTTCCTGGGTGGGAGGAGCTACAGGAACTGGGGATGAAGGCAGAAGTAATAAGCCCTCTAAAGCCAAAAGAGGATGAGTGTCCACAGACAATTGTGGTTCTACTGGAGCATCTACCCATCCCTCTTCATCATCATCATCATCATCATCATCCCGTAAGTGCACCTCCTGCCCAACTACAGGCATATCCAAGCTAACATTTAGAGAAAGCTCGGATTCCAATTCCGCAAGCGACGGTTCAAATGCGGTCATTGTAATGTCTGGATCTTCCCAAGACATGATGGATAGTCACTAGTAATTATTTGGACTAATAGTCAAGCCACACTCCAAATACACATTTCAGAAATAAACACTCAAATACACTTGCTAAATAGATATCAGAAGATTGAGGGTTCGGGTCCCTTCGTGGTTGCCAATTATGTGGCGGTACTGAGTTCCCCAGACTTTAGTTGTTCAGTCAGAAGACTGAAAAACAGTTCCCATCCACATAATAATATAAAATAAAATGCCTTCTTAATAATAATAATGAACAAATGCCTCTTCGCTAATGAACAAATGCCTCTATATTAACAAACAATTAAGGAAACTGAAATATTGGTTTGTGTTTTTCCTTTTACCCTCCTTTAAAGTTTTCCCAAATAAAATACACTAAAAGAAATGGGTATAAAGGGTTTCATTGAAAATCAACAAATGAATAGAATACAAAAATACAGCCTGCAGGCGTTAGGCTATCGTAAGGCAAGCCAGCTGTTGCACAAATAGCACCTAATCGTCCCAGTGCAGGTAACCTAATTGGTTGGCACTTAACTTGTTTCCCCAACTAGGAGTCAACACTCTCAACAAACAAAACACAAAGATCACAGAATCCCAAAAGGGCCCAAAACAGACCAGAGTTTCTGGTAAAGCTGATAACACATGTTGCATTGAGTGAAGGAGAGATCAGAATGACACTGGGTGTGCAGTTTCCCTCCTCTTTTAAGCCCTACAGAAAGGGCATCGTTACACCCTGATTGGCCAAGAGGGGACTGCACCAAGCTGCTCTCAACTATCATTTAAGAGCCAGTCCCCACATCCTGCGCAACAGGTGAACTGAATAACCCTCTAATCACTCAGCAACTCAACCAAAAAAACACCAGGGAAAAGGGAAACAACAGCAAACACCAGAGAATTGGCAGCTGCCACACATGTAATGTTCAAAAAACACTTTATTTTCCTCGTACTGTCTGCCTGAATATACTTGTATTTACCCTCCATCAGAAAAACTCTGTTTTAGTGCATTTCAACGGAATTGCAACGGAATTGCGTTGCTAGGCAACAACTTGGGTCCATGTTTACTTCCTGTCAGCTGACGTTATTTACATACACTGCAAAAGGAAATAAACTGGGATACATTCAGGATGTTTACGTTTAAAACCGTGTAATGGTCTGAATATTGTATATTTGTGACATCACAAATGGACAGAAATCCTAACAGCTTGTCTCAAACGCACAATTTCTGAATACCAGCTGTGTGTGTTTCTCCGTATATTGAGCGTTTTGATAGTTTACCAGTATTTATATAGCACTTATACCTGCTTTATAATATAAAAGACATGAAAATCTCACTTTTTACAATATGGGACCTTTAAAGTAATTTTAAGTGAAAGATCCTATGAATGAAGATCCCCAATATAACAAAAACAGATTAATATGACATGCATAAACGATAAACGACTGTAACTACAGTACTGTAGAGTCAGTGTAAAACTAGCAAGGCGTAATTTATCAGTGTATCCTCATAGTTCCATTGATAATCAATTACATATATGTCAATATGTGAATACCATTCTGTAAAGAAATGTTGTAAAAGACTGCTACGACTGTCTGTCTGTGTGTGATTCACATTCAATTTATTATAGAATACAGACAGAAATCATGTGCCAAATCAGAGTAGTAATACTGCCATTTGTACATTATGTAA